>NC_133131.1:169834796-169947296 GCF_048418815.1 Hemitrygon akajei | reverse complement strand
GAGAAGGTGCATAAGATGATGAGAGGCATTGATTGTGTGGATAGTCAGAGGCTTTTTCCCAGGCTGAAATGGCTAACACGAGAGGGCACAGTTTTAAGGTGCTGGGGAGTAGGTACAGAGGAGAAGTCGGGGGTAAATTTTTTACTCAGAGAGTGGTGAGTGCGTGGAATGAGCTGCCGGCAACGGTGGTGGAGCCAGATACGATAGGGTCTTTTAAGAGACTCCTGGGTAGGTACATGGAGCTTAGAAAAATAGAGGGTAAGCCTAGGTAATTTCTAAAGTAAGTACATGTTTGGCACAGCTTTGTGGGCCGAAGAGCCTGTATTGTGCTGTAGGTTTTCTATGGATTTGCAATGTTTCGCAGATGGCACCATCTTTAACTCTGCCCTGAACAGAGGAGGAACAACTAAACCAGCCTCTTTCCCACCGTCCCACTCACTCAGCCACTCATACAGTCCTCCAACCCCAGAAATGGCCTTCTCCGATCCTTGGCCTCACACTGCCGATGATCTGGGTTCCATCCTGTGCTGTCTATGTGGAGTCTGCGCGTCCCTTCTGCTACAGATTCAGATGAATTTATTTATCACGTGTATATCAAACCACACGGTGAAATGTGTGGTTTGGGTGAACAACAACTCACCCTGGATGTGCTGGGGGCAGCCCCCAAGTATCACCACACATTTCAGCAACATTGCATGCCCACAACTCTTGGCAGAACAACACAGAGTACGACAGTCAGCAACATTACTTCCTGCCCGTTATGCCGTTGGCACTTAGGGCAACAATGAAGTTCCTCCCTCTTTGAGTTTCCTTCATCGTGCCTGTAGCTTCCTCTCGGTTTTCACTGTGGAAGAATTCCTGCTTCCAGATCAGCTTTTTTTGGCCAGTCAGGGTTGTTAACCCTGACCTTGAGAACCAGAGGACACTCTTAGTCTGGCCTCTACCCTTTGACCTGTTTGGCATGGGCGACCCTACAGGCCCTGACTCCAGCCAGCGTAGCTCCCGGATCAGTGAGGCATGCAGGTCTTCAAACCACAACAAGGCTGTGGTCTTCTTGGAGGAACAAGTGAAAACCAGCAGCACTACAAGCCCTGTTCCTTCCTCCCACCCATGCACGTACACAGTTCTCTAACCCCAGGAATGGCCGTCTCCGGTCTCCAGCCTCCAGCGGATTTGCAGATTCTCGGAAATCGGGCCTTCGGTTTCCCTAGTGGAACCAGAGGACTCGGCTTTCTCCATCGGGCCCCAGCCTCCGGACTTCTGACTGAACTTCAGGCTTCCATCTCTGGTACCGATGGGTTCTAGCGTTTAAATCCAAGTCAGGAACGAGGCACAAAGCCTGTCGCTTCATGACTGTTTTATTAAGAGTTGATAGATGAGGGCGCCGCAGTAATGGTAGCGGTTAGCACGACGCCATTACAGCTCGGGGCGTTCCAGAGTTTGGAGTTCAATTCCGGTGCCGTCCGTAAGGAGTCTCTGTACGTTCTCCCTGTGGAACGTGTGGGTTTCCTCCGGGTCCTCCGGTTTCCTCCCACTATCCAAAGATATACTGGGTAGTTAATTGGTCAATGTAAATTGTCCCGCGATGGGGTTAGGGTTCGTCGGGGGTTGCTGGCAGGAAGGGCCACCTCTGTGTTTTATCGTTAAATGAATAAATAACAACAGAACAGGAACTAAAGGTGGCAGCAGAAGGCTCACAGACAAGAGACGAGGAAGATTGTGCTTAGCTAGTTCATACCCAGAGATAAGAAAAATTCCATTCTAATCTTTGATAAGAATTAACCAGTTAAAAGCACCTAATCATTGCTGCAGCAAAATTAACAAATGAGAAAATGCTTTTTCACTTAATGCAGAACAAAGAAGCTTCTGTGATTACACTTTGAATAACCACTAGAAGCATCATAAACTGTTCTGTGCATACTATAGTCTTGCGGAGTGAGAGTAAGCAGTTATTTGTACATAGGTAGTTATATAAAGGGGTGTACGGGGAGTCCAGGGAAGGTATCACCTCTGGTGAATGGGCTTGGTCATCTCCATTCCGGGGCAGCTCACTCACCTTTGCTCCTCACCGGACACTCAGCTCCCACCTGTGGCTCCAAGTAGCTGTTTGCAAACGACAGTGGCCACACCCCGGTACACCCCTTTGACAGACGGGCTAAACCAGGTGAGGGCAGTCGGCGGCCTCACACCCCAGTGAGATAGAGACGTGCCTGTCCCAGCGTGCGAAATCAGATCTGGCGGACTAGGTGGATGAGATCCAACGGCCAGGAAGGCGGTTCTACAACACTTTATGGAGAGCGAAGGGCACGGCGAGACACAGGAGATGCCACGGTCATCCACTGAAACTGAGCAAGACCCCAGTTGTGATGACCACTCGTACCACTGGGGTCGAGAGAGTGGAACTGCCCCAGTTAAAAACTCTCCTGCACAGGTTTCCTCCCATTGTCAGACACCGCGGACAATCACCAAACAATGATAGAACATACAAGCAGGTAATTAATTGTTAAACTGTTAAGAAAATGACAATTAAACAGTCAGATCGAATCGACCCCAGGGCCTGCCAATGACAACGAATGAGGTCCATGTTCTCCAGGGTCATCAAGGACCGGGGGTTAATTGGCCGCTGTGAATGGGAGAATCTGGGGGGGTTGGGGTGTTGATTGGTACGAACTCAACTTGACCAAGAAAGGGAATTCGTACGGGATGGGGAGCGGACTCGAGAGCCTGAGGTATAGGAAGAGGCTCAGCATTTCTGATGAAGTGTGGCACGCTGAGGGGTGACCTTATCAAGGGAAATAAAATCATGAGGGGCAGAGGAAAGGGGAATGCACTCAATCGTTTTCCCAGTGAAAGAGAATCAAATCCAATATATAGCCTACTTTTGTCGTCTACCTGGACTTTAGTAAGGCATTGGACATGGTCCCACATAGGAGGCTGGTCAGAAAGGTTCAGTCGCTTGGCTTTCAGATGAGGTAGTAAACTGGATTAGACATTGGCTTTGTGGCAGAAGCCAGGGGGTGGTAGTAGAAGGTTGCCTCTCTGACCGGAATGTGATTAGTGGAGTGCCGCAGGGATTGGTGCTGGGTCCGTTGTTATTTGTCAATGATCTGGATGATAATGTGGTTAACTGGATCAGCAAATTTGTCGATGACACCAAGATTAGGGGTGTAGAGGGAGGCTATCACGGCTTGCAGAGAGATCTGCATCAGCTAAAAAAAAAAATGGGCTGGAAAGTGGCAGATGGTATTTAATCCAGACAAGTACGAGGTTTTGCACTTCAGTAGGACCAATCAGGGTAGGTCTTACACAGTGAACAGTAGAGCACTGAGGAGTGTGGTAGAACAAAGGGATCTGGAATACCATATAACCATATAACAATCACAGCACGGAAACAGGCCATTCCGGCCCTCCTAGTCCGTGCCGAACTCTTAATCTCACCTAGTCCCACCTACCCGCACTCAGCCCATAACCCTCCACTCCTTTCCTGTCCATATACCTATCCAATTTTACCTTAAATGACACAACTGAACTGGCCTCTACTACTTCTACAGGAAGCTCATTCCACACAGCTATCACTCTCTGAGTAAAGAAATACCCCCTCGTGTTTCCCTTAAACTTTTGCCCCCTAACTCTCAAATCATGTCCTCTCGTTTGAATCTCCCCTACTCTCAATGGAAACAGCCTATTCACGTCAACTCTATCTATCCCTCTCAACATTTTAAATACCTCGATCAAATCCCCCCTCAACCTTCTACGCTCCAATGAATAGAGACCTAACTTGTTCAACCTTTCTCTGTAACTTAAGTGCTGAAACCCAGGTAACATCCTAGTAAATCGTCTCTGCACTCTCTCTAATTTATTGATATCTTTCCTATAATTCGGTGACCAGAACTGTACACAATACAGGTACATATGTCATTGAAAGTGGTATCACGGGTAGATAGGGTTGTAAAGAAAGCTTTTGGCACACTGGCCTTCATAAATCAATATATTGAGTATAGGAGATGGGATGTTATGCTGAAGTTGTATAAAACATTGGTGTGGCCTAATCTGGAGTATTTTGTGCAGTTTTGGTCACCTACCTACAGGAAAGATGTAAACAAGTTTGAAAGAGCACAGAGAATATTTACAAGGATGTTGCCGAGTCTGTAAGACCCAAGTTATGAGGAAAGATTGAATAGGTTAGGACTTTACTCCTTGTAATGTAGAAGGTCGAGAGGAGATATGATAGAGGTATACAAAATTATGAGGGTATAGATAGGGTAAATGCAAGCAGGCTTTTTCCACTGAAGTTGGCCTGTTTTGGTGCTGTATTTTTCTATGACTCTGGAGGGCATAGGTTTATGGCGAGAGGCCATAGGGACCCAAGGAGCATTTTTTCCAATCGCATGTAATGAGCTGGTGAGAGAAATATTTCAGCCAGATACAATGACAGTCCTGCCTGGACTAGAGAGCATGCCTCACGCAGACAGACTGAGCAAGCTCAGGCTTTGCTCTTTGGAGGGAAGGGGATTGAGAGAGAACTTGGTCGAGGTGTACAAGACCAAGCGTGGATCGAGTGGGTAGATAGAGACTTTTTCCGAGGGTGAAAATGGCTTATACAAGGGGGCAAGTATAGGGGGGATGTTAGAGGTAAGTTTTTTACACAGAGAGTGGTGGGTGTGTGGAATACCCTGCCAGGGGTGGTGGTGGGGGCAGATACATTAGGAACATTTACCAGACTCTCAGATCGGCGCATGGATGAAAGAGAAACTGAGGGCTATGCAGAGGGGAAGAGTTAGACTGATCTTGGAGTAGGTTAAAAGGTCAGCACAGCAGTGTGGGCTGAAGGGCATCTATGGATTATTGACAAATGTACCGAGATACAGTGAAAGGATTGTCCTGCAGACTGTTCATCAGGTCAGATCATTACTCAATGCACTGAGGTAGAACAAGGTAAAACAATAACAGAGTGCAGAATAGAGTGTAACAGCCACAGAGAGAGTGCGTGGCGAGTGTGCGGTGGAGGGAGTTTGAGGGAGATGCTGGAGGAACTCGGTGTCTGTGGAGGGAAATGTTTTGTGTTGAGACCCTCCCGCTGGTATCGGATGGCAGAGTGTGTTTGGTGGGGATGAGAGAGCCGGGGGGAGTTTGAGGGGAAGGTGAGGGGTGCGGTGGGTGGGAGGGTGGATGACGTTGTTCTCAGATTTAGAATCAGAGTCAGGTTTCATATCGCTGGCAGATTGTGACATTTGCTGTTCTGTGGCAGCAGGACGTAGCAATTCATCATAATAAAAATCTGCAATTTACAGTCGGAACACACAGATTAAATAAGTAGCGCACAAAGAGGGCAAGAAACAAGAAAAAGTACTGAGGCAATGTTTATGGGTTCATTGTCTATTCAGAAATTTGGTGGTAGAAGGGATGAAGTTGTTCCTGAATCGTTTGTTGAGTGTGTGCCTTCAGGCTCCTACACCTCCTCCTCGATGGTAGCAAGAAGAAGAGGGCCCGTCCTGGGTGATGGGTTCTGCCTTTTTGAGGCATTAAGCCGATTCGGGCAGGAGGAAGGAAGTTGGCGCAGGAGTGAGGGCCTGAGTCATCAGTCTGAGTGACAGAGCAGGTTTGACAGGCGTGGTCACAGCCTACTGAACACGGTGCAGAACACAGCCAGATACTCCCAGCGAGTCACAGGTAACACCTCACACAGCGCAGGCACTGGTGGGTGGGGGCTGACCTGATCGCTCCATCTTTCCACAGAAGTTTCTGGAAAGGACGACCCCCTTGATTGTTTGGTCAGGTAAGGAACTAATTGTATTCAGGGAGTTTCTGTTACTGAGTGTTGGAGAGAGAGGGAGAGAGAGAGAGAGAGAGAGAGAGAGGCAGGGAGGGTGAGAGAGGGAGGGACAGAGAGACAGAGAGGGAGAAAAGCAGAGATAGGGAAAGAGAGAAGGAGAGAAAATTAGAGAGTGCAAAATGTGTGAAAGAAAGAGAGACAAGCAGAGAGAGAGAAGAGAGAGAGAGAGCAGAGAGTAGGGGAGAGAAAGAAATGGAGAGAGAGAGAAGGGGAAGGAGAGAGAGAAAGGGGAGAGGAAAGTAGAGAGGAGAGGGGAGAAGGAGGGGAGTGAGAAGGGAATAGAGTCAAGAAGGAGGGGAGGAGAGACAGATGCAGTGCAGGAAAGATGTAGGGGATGAGAGTGAACGAGGGTAGGAAACAGAGGGAGGTAGAAAAGAGGGAATGGGAAAGGAAGAGGGAGACAGGGAAGTAGAGAGAAAGAGGATAGAGGGAGATTGAGGGGAGAGAGGGAGGGAAGAGATTGAGGGGAGAGAAGAAGAGGGATAGAGGGGGGATAAAGGGCAAAAGATAGGGAGGAGAGAAAATTGGAGAGAGAAAGTGAGAGATGAAGGAAAAAGAAATATGAGGTGAAAGGTGGAGGGGGTGAGTTTTGGGCAGTCGGCGTGCTGAAGGGGAGAGAGGGGAGTGGATGGAGAGATGAGGAGGAGTCCTAGTGAAGGGTTTTAGTCCAAAATGTCGACCGGTTATTCCTGACCCTACCTGGGCTGCTGAGTTCAGAGGAGAGTGGAGGGAGGGTGGGGTCAGACTGGGATCGAGTTCTTTCCTGTGCTGGGAGAGTTCTGGTAATCCCAGGCCGAGCCGGCATTGTGGGCGAGTGGAAAGGTGAATCACTTCGCTGGGCTCGGCCCGGGCAGGAGACCGGCCGGGTTGGCGGTGGGAAACAAGGGGTTAAGGCTAGGGGAGCACAGAGGTAGGTGAGGCGGGGTCATGGAGCACAGAAACAGACCTTCGGCCCATCTAGTCCTTCCCAGCATTAACGTGTCACCCAACCTTCTGCCTCTGCTCCCTGGGCGGCCAGGCAGGTTATAAAAAGGGGTTGGAACTGAGATGGAATTAGTTTATTATTGTCACAGGAAAGAGCTCAAACTGCAGACAGATCAGATCATTGCACAGAGCACTGAGGTAGAACAAGGTAAAACAATAACAGAATGAAGTGTTACAATGAGAGTGCAAGGCCACGACCATGGAGATTGTGAGGTTAAAAGTCCATTGGATCGTCAGCCCAATAGTCTGATAAGAGTGAGGTTTCAGCTGCCCCTGGGCAGGTGCTACGTGCCTCCAGGCGTTTGTACCTCCTGCCCGAAGGGAGGGGGAACAAGAGAGAATGTCTGGGCGGGTGAGGTCTGTGATTATAGTGACAGCTTTCCTGAGGCAGTGAAGAGTGTAGACAGAGTCCAGGGAGGGGAGGCTGGGGCCTGTGATGTGCTGAACTCTCCACGTCTCTCTGCAGTGACCTCGGGCAGAGAGGTTCCATACCAGCCGGGATGCATCAGATAGGATTCTCTTTGTGGTGCTTTCTGAGCAACAGGAGGGGGAGAAGAGAGATTGTCCAGGGTGGGAGGGGTCTTTGATCATACTGGCTTCTTCAAAGATAATTATTGAGGGATGTCTGAAGCATGAGTTCCTCCAGAGACTCTCATCTCATGCTCTCGATATTTATCGCTTATTTAATTATTATTTCTGTATTTGTACAGTTTGCTATTCTTCTGTAGTCTGGTTGAACACCCTATCTGGGCATTCTTCCATTGATTCTGTTATATTATTCTATAGATTTATTGAGTATGCCCACAAAAAATGAATCTCAGGGTTGTATATGGTGACATATATGTACCTTGATAATAAACTTACTGTGAACTTTGAGTTCCGTGGTTGCCAGGGAAAGGAGGTCTCCTGGTATCTTCCTGTGAGAGGGTGTGAGACCACCATTCTGACCCCTCGCCAGAGAGAAAGGGACACCGCCTTTCTCTAGCACCCACACCGGCCTCCCATCTCTGACTCTCTTGAGTTTACTATTCTGCATTCTGTTATTGTTATCCCCTGTGCTACCTTGATGCACTGATGTGATGAAATGATCTGTGTGGATAGTATGTGTGGTGAACTACATATACCTGTCTGGACTGCTCCTGTGGCTCCTCCCACAGACCCCTGTATAAAGGCGATTGAGGCCTGAGCCCGGCCTCATTCTCCAGGATGTAGTGTTGTTCATTCTTCCAGTCAATAAAAGCCGATATCTCGCTTCTTATGTCTCAGAGGGAGTTATTGATGGTGCATCAGTGTGCAAGACAAGTTTTTGTCCTGTATCTCAGTACGTGTGATCAAGGCACAGCAGAGGACATACTTCATGAGGCCACTGGTAAAATTCCATCTTGTCAGGACAATTCCACACTGCCATCACAGAGAGCACCCTCACATCAGCCATTACTGTCTGGTTTGGTGCAGCATCCTATCACAACGTACAAAAACTCCAGCGAACTCTCAGGCCATCGGCTGCAGTCTACCATCGCTGCATGACTCGTCCGTGCCCAGGACAAAGACGCGGGCAGCAGGAAAGGTCATTACGGAGACTAAGTGGACTTGTGATGTGCGCCGGCTGCTCATCTTGTGTACAGTTCTGGTCACCGAATTATAGGAAAGATATCAATAAATTAGAGAGAGTGCAGAGACGATTTACTAGGATGTTACCTGGGTTTCAGCACTTAAGTTACAGAGAAAGGTTGAACAAGTTAGGTCTCTATTCATTGGAGCGTAGAAGGTTGAGGGGGGATTTGATCGAGGTATTTAAAATGTTGAGAGGGATAGATAGAGTTGACGTGAATAGGCTGTTTCCATTGAGAGTAGGGGAGATTCAAACGAGAGGACATGATTTGAGAGTTAGGGGGCAAAAGTTTAAGGGAAACACGAGGGGGTATTTCTTTACTCAGAGAGTGATAGCTGTGTGGAATGAGCTTCCTGTAGAAGTAGTAGAGGCCAGTTCAGTTGTGTCATTTAAGGTAAAATTGGATAGGTATATGGACAGGAAAGGAGTGGAGGGTTATGGGCTGAGTGCGGGTAGGTGGGACTAGGTGAGATTAAGAGTTCGGCATGGACTAGGAGGGCCGGAATGGCCTGTTTCCGTGCTGTGATTGTTATATATGGTTATATATATACGACCGTCCACCACCTGCTCCCATGGGTTCATGTGACCCTAATCTGTGGTGGGGGGGTCTGGTGCTGAGCAGGCGGGGTATAAAACTAATAACTTCTTTTTTGTTGCTTCTGATTTTCAGATAGATTAAAATTAGTTCTAAAAAATAAAATTCTCTTCTTTTTAATTCGGAATAATGACCAGGGGGCTAGGCAGGTGCCACGCCTTGCCCAAGCAGGCCAGTGAGGGAAGGATTTCCTCACAATTCCTTCGATAAAGACAGACATATCTCCACCCCACTACCCAACCGTTCAAGATATGCCCTTGTATATGTGTACGTAATTCTTATTGTAACTTATGGTAAATTTTTATGTACTGCCGCTGCAGAACGACATACTTTGTGATATTAAACCTGATTCAGGTTCTGAGATATGGATTATGTGCAGGCAGAAGGGTTTGGGTTGAATTTGGCAACAGGTGTGCACAGATACTGTGGGCCGAAGGGCCTCGTCCTGTGCTGTACTGCTCTGGGTTTGGTGTTCTATGTTCTGAAGTGTCAGTCGACTGCATGGACGTACTTTTAAATGGATTAAAATTGAATACAGATGGAGTTCATTGGGATGTGGATTCCTTCATGCACAAAGTACAGATACGAGA
The DNA here is from genome assembly GCF_048418815.1 of Hemitrygon akajei. NCBI lineage: Eukaryota > Metazoa > Chordata > Chondrichthyes > Myliobatiformes > Dasyatidae > Hemitrygon > Hemitrygon akajei. The sequence continues at coordinate 169,937,682 of NC_133131.1, read as the reverse complement.
CTTCAAAAGGACTGCTTTTAAAAGTATTTTTCTGAAAGTACGCGTGTGTTCTGTGTTGTACTAATGGTGGGCCAATAGGCCTGTCTCCATGCTGTAACTGGAGAGTTATTTCAAAGAGCTGGACAGGTAACGATGGGCCGAAGGGCCTGGGGGCGAGCTTCAGTGTGCTGTCTGTTGGTAGCTGCTGAGAGCGTCAGCTGACTGCTGTGTAAATAAACGGGGCGAGGCTGTTTAAATGTGCACAGACCACATTCTTCAGTATCAGTGCCAAAGGGACTAGAGAGGCGTAAGTGGGGCTCAGGCTGGGAGTAGGCCGGGATTTTGCCCATCCCAGAGCCTGTTGCCATGGGCGTTGTCATGGAGATCTCTGCCTGGGCTGTTTTGATGCCTCTCTGTTTCGAACTCTTGCTTTGTGAGCCAAACTCATGGCTGGTCACGTGGGATCCCGGGTTTCGATCCGATCACCCATGACTTTTCTCTCCTGGGCCTCACCCAGTCCCTATCCCTGAGCTGGGGGCTCACTCCTCCTCCCTTCAACTGTAGCCTGCCCCTCACCACCAACACTCCCACCCTTTGTCCGGCCTGCTAATGTCTTAAATTAGAATTGGTTTATTATTGTCACGTGTACCGAGATACAGTGAAAAAATTGTCCTGCATACTGTTCATGCAGATCAGATCATTACTCAATGCACTGAGGTAGAACAAGGTAAACCAATAACAGAATGCAGAATAAAGTGTCACAGCTACGGAGAGAGTGCAGAGCAAGACCTGAATGAGGTAGATAGTGGGGCTGAGTCAATTTTATCGTACAAGGAAACCAGTTAATGTTGCTATAGCAGCAGGGTTGAAGCTGTTCCTGACCTGGTGGGTAGGTGCTTCCAGGCCTGGTGAGAGGGGAGGGGAGATGGGAGAACGTCTGGGGTGGGTGAAGTCTTTGATTACGTTGGCTGGTTTACTGAGGCAGTGAGAAGTGTAGACAGAGTCCGTGGAGGGGAGGCTGGTTTCCGTGATGTGCTGAGCTCCATCCACAGCTCTCTGTGGTTTCTTGCAGTCACAGGCAGGCAGAGCTGTGATGCATCTAGATGGGACCCTTCCCCTGGAGCATTGGTAAACATCGGTGAGGTCTGATGGGGACGGGCATCGTTTATGTTTTGGAGATCCGGCAGGATCTTGTGTCCTGGTGGATAGTCTCAGAGTGAAGCTGGTGTCATTTGGACTGGCTACGAGACCCTCAGTGCATTGAGAGCTCCTGGGAGGACCTATGCCCGCTTCCAGGCGACTGGGCTGTGTCTGGAGAGGTCAAAGATGTGTGGGGAACTGTAGGGCACCAAAGAATGGGACTGAAGAGAGCCTGGCCCACCCACCTCACTCACCCGGTGTGACAACCCTCTGGCCCCAGGAGTGAGGGGGCGAATGTGGGGGTGCAGGCAGATCAGTGGGAACCAAAGGGGGTTGGATGAAAGGAAAGTGGAGGCCACACCTCCTGCCCCACGAACAAGAATGAAGGAGGCCAAGGTTTGTAAAATGGTAAGAGTATAGGTCAGGTGGTCAGCCTCAGTCTTTTACCCAGGGTAGGGGAGTCTAGACCGCGTTTAAGGTGAGAAGGGAAAGATTCTAGTGGGACCTGAAGGACAACCTTTTCACACAGAGGGTGGTGGGACTATGGAACGAGCTGCCAGAGGATGTGGTAGATAGAGGTGTGTAGAGTATAAAAGGCAGTTATGGGTACGTGGAGAGGAAATGTTTAGAACAGGGGTTCCCAACCGGTTTTATGTCATGGACTAGTTAAGCAAGGGACCCTGGGTCGGGGACCCCTCTAAACTTCAGAGGAAATGGTGGCAAATGGGACTAGCTTCGATGGAGTCTCGGTCAGCATGAACCAGATGGGCCAAACGGACTCTTTCCCTGCTGTACGAGTCTATCACTCTGAAATCTGAAAGAAAAGAAATATTGTTGGAGGTCATCAGTTCTGACCAGCACACATTCAGCAATTAAAAACAGGGCGATGTGGTAGGGGAATGGTTAGTGTAGCGCGGTCACAGTGCCAGTTCCTGCCGCTGTCCGTAAGGAACTTATACGCACAGATTCCCCCCGGGTGCTCCGGTTTCCCCCACATCCCAAAGAAGTACCGGTGAGGGTTTGTAAATCGTGGGCATGCTATGCTGGGGCCCGGAACATGTTAACACTGGCGGGCTGCCCCCACACGTCCTCGGACACAAAACCATGCATTGCACTGTATGTTTCGATGTGAGTGTGACAAACAGCTGATCTTTAATTGAGCTGAAAATGGAATTGCTGGCCTTTATCGCAGAGGACACTGAGTACGGGGCATTAACGAGATTGTACCTGGGGTGAAGGGTATGGCACGGATTCTGTTATTTAAGGAGGAATTCATGTGTTCGAGTCCATGCTCTGAAGGCTGGATATCACAGCTTTCGAAAGCCACTTGGACGGTTGAACTGTTAGGAAGGGCTTCAGAGGGATATTCAGATTTATTTACATTAAAACGCGCATCCTTTACATCAACGATCCATTCACCAGAGGATGTGCTGGCCGCAGCCCGCAACTCATGGAGCCGTAGAGCACTACAGCACAAAATAGGCGCTTCGGCCCATCCAGTCTGTGCTGAACCATTTAAACTGCCTAGTCCCATAGCCCTCCATACCCCTCCTATCCATGTACCTATCCACAATTTCTCTTCAATGTTGAAATGGAATCTGGATCCACCACTTGCATTGGCAACTTGTTCCACACTCCCTCTGAGTGAAGAAATTGATGCACCATCAATAACTCACGCTGAGACTTAGGAAGCGAGTTATCGGCTTTTATTGACTGGAAGAATAAACAACACTACATCCTGGGGAAAATGAGGGAGAGCAGCAGCCCACAGTCGCCTTTATACAGGGGTCTGTGGGAGGAGCCACAGGAGCAGTCAGCAGGGTCTGTGGGAGGAGCCACAGGAGCAGTCAGACAGGTATATCTAGTTCACCACAGAAATTTCCCCTCAAGTTGCCCTTAAACTCTTCACCTTTCACCCCTAACCCATGACCCCTGGTTGTAGTCCCGCCCAAGCCCTCAGTGGAAAAAGCCTGCTTACATTTACCCTGTCTATCGGCCTCACCACACGTTCCGGTGCCAATGTTCCATGCCCACCACGCTCAGCAGAACCACACAGAACACAACTAGCAACACAGTGAGAGCAAAACAGGTTCCTTTCCTTCCTTCCTCCCTCCCACCGAGAGGCAAGGACAGTCCTCCAATCCCAGCCCAGGCTTCTGGGCCTGCAGTTGTCAGTCTCCAGGCCTCAGCCATTGGCCTTAGACTTTCAGACTTCTGATCAACCTTTGACCTTTGGTGTTGACCCCTGGACTAGCTCCCTGAACTCCAGGCTCCAACTCCGGATGCTCCAAACCTAGGCAAATGTGTCCAGCTTCTGAGAGTAGTAGAGCTGGTTTGGTGTGGACGAGTCAGGCCGAAGAACTTGTTTAACTCGTCACCCAGGTTCTTGCTGGGATGGGGTTACTGAGTGGGGAAAGCTCAGGCCGATACTCGCTGCGAGAAGCAGTCTTAGTGAAAGAATGCTTTGTAGTTTTTGTTTGTGTTCTTCCTCTGAGCACTGTGACGATGTCACGTTGGCACAAGGTGACACTTGCAAGCTGCCTCCAGCACATCGTTAGGCTCGTGCGGGTCACTAACGCACAAGAATCAGAATCCGGTTTCATGTCAGTGAAATCTGTTAACTGTGCAGCAGCACTACAATGATAAATACAGATAAAAATTCCAGTATCTATATATATGTACATCTAGAGAGACCATGGATCTGCGCCTGGAGTTTCCAGGGCGCAGGCCTGGGCAGGGTTGTATGGGAGGCCGGCAGTTGCCCAAGCTGCAAGCCTTCCCCTCTCCACGCCACTGATGTTGTCCAAGGGAAGGGCACTAGGACCCATGCAGCTTGGCACCGGTGTTGTCGCAGAGCAATGTGTGGTTAAGTGCCTTGTTCAAGAACACAATAGTTAAAATACACAGTGCAAAATAACAGAAATAAAGTAGTGAGGTGCTGCTCATGGGTTCAGTGTCCATTCGGAAAACAAATGGCAGAGGGGAAGAAGCTGTTCCTGAATCACTGAGTGAGGGTCCTGTACCTCCTCCCTGATGGTAGGAATGAGAAGAGGGCTCGTCCTGGGTGATGGGGGTCCTTAACGATGGACACTGCCTTTCTGAGGTTCTACAGAGGCACATTTCACTGTAGGTTTCGATGTACTCCGGGTACATAGATCTGAATCTGCAGCTGAAAGGTAGGATTCTGTGGGGAAATCAGGGAGGGCATGGTGAAGGAATATTTCTACGAGTGGGGAGCAGGACAAGGGGGAACAGCTTCAGAATAAGGAATTGCCATTTCAGACAAACATGACGAGGAATTTCTCCTCTCAGAAGGTGGTGAATCTTTGTAATTCTCCCTGCAGGAGATTCAAGATTCAAGAGTGTTTCATGTCATTTCCAGTACTCAAATGTAAAGGAGAATGAAATAATTGTTACTCTGGATCTGATGGAGTACAAACAAACACAGTAAGATAAAGAACATAATGATAAAAAGCAATAAATATAAAGAAATGATAGCTTATATACAGAGATTGATTGTATGGCCATAAAGTGACATTAGGCACGGGAGTGTGTGTACATAAGGTGACTCTGACAGGAATGATGAAGTAGTGGTGTTAGGGGGTGTGTGGTGGTGGATTGGTGGGTGGAGGTGTTGATCAGCCTTACTGCTTGGGGAAAGTAACTGTTTTTGAGTCTGGTGGTCCTGGTGTGGATGCTATGTAACCTCCTCCCTGATGGGAGTGGGACAAACAGTCATGAGCAGGGTGGGTGGGACCCTTCATGATGTTACTGATGTTACTGGCCCTTTTCTGATACCTTTCTGTATATGTGTCCTCGATGGCGGGCAGGCTGTGCCGGTGATGCATTGGGCAGTTTTGACTACCTGTCTGCCCCAGTGCAGTTTCTGTGCCGCGCAGTGATGCAGTTTGCTAGGACGCTCTCCACTACTCATCTGTAGAATGATGTGAGTTCCAGATCTCTTCAGCTTCCTCAGAGAGTGGAGACCGATCCGCAGGGACAGATTCCCTGAACATGTCCGTGGTGAATAAAGACAGCCACTTAAAAGATATCTGTGGACATGGGGAGATAAGATTAAGATAAGTCTGGCTTTAGATAAGATAAAAATAGATTAGTTTTATTTGCCCACGTACATCAAAACATTGAAACCTGCAGTGATATGCACCTTCTGCATTGTTGTTTGCAATGTACTGGGAGCAGCCACAAATGTCGCTCCAACACAACATGGCCACAACTCACCAACACTGACCTGTTTGGCTTCGGATTGTGGGAGGAAACCCACGTGGTCACGGAGAGATCGTACAGACTCCTCACAGACAGCGGCGGAAATTGAACCCCAAGCGCTGTAATCGAGCAATCGACCTGGCCTCCATGTGTTACTCTATGACTAAGTGCTGTTGAGGCCAATGTAGATCGTTAGGTAGTAAAGGAATGGGAACATTGGCAGTCAGAGGGATAGGTTAAAGTGTCTGTTTCAATGCAGGAGGTGGACATGGAGAGGATGTTCCCTATAGGGAGAGAGTCTAGGACCGGAGGGCACAGCCTCCGATTAGAAGACATCCCTTTAGAACAGAGCAGAGCAGCAATTTCTTTAGCCATGAATGGTGAATCTGTGGAATTCATTGCCACAGGCGGCTGTGGAGGCCAAAACACTGGGTGTATTTAAAGTGGAGGTTGATAGGTTCTTGATTAGTCAGGATGTCAAAGGTTATGGGGAGAAGGCAGGAGAATGGGGTTGAGAGGGGCAATAAACCAGCCATGATGGAATGGCAGAACAGAATCTATGGGCCAAAAGGCCTAATTCTGCACCTGTTCCTTACGGTGTCAGGAACGTGTGGGGATGGTGCAGGGGAGTGGTACTGGTGTCAAAGTTAAGGCATGATCTTTTAGTTATTTAGAATCGAGTGTGGAGGAGGTACTGCTGGCCCAACAACACAACCCACCTATTTAATAACCTAATCACAGGACAATTTACAATGACCAATTAGCCTCCTAACTGGTACCTCTCTGGACTGTGGGAGGAAACTGGAGCACCCAGAGGAAACCCATGCAGGAATGGGAAGGGCGTACAGAGAAAACTGGAAATGCACTCTGAACTCTGACACCCTGGGGTGCAAATCTGGCACAAAACCACCGACCCTCAAAATGAAGGGGGGGGTGGTTAGGAAGGGTGGGCTTGTTGAGGGTTGGGTGGCTTATTCCTGTTTCTGTTTCTTATGTCGAGTGATATAATGTTTTCACCAGCTCCTTTCTGATCCTTTGTCCAATTAACTTAACCCTGCTGTCCGCCCGTCTCTGTGCCGGGAGAGAGCTGTCCCCTGCTCACTCTCTGCAGAAGTTGCCCCAGGCCTGGTGTCGGATTAATCAGGCATTTCTTGGCAGGTTCTGCTTCCGTAGATAATTCCTTCAGCTTTGCTGGGGAGCTTGCTGCTTCCTGTTCGTCCAGATTCTTATCCCTGCGGATCGAGACGGCACTCAGCTTGTATATTTATTCAGAGACGCAGCTCGGTAACAGATCCTTCTGGAGCAACGAGCCTGTGACGCCCTATCACACCCATCGACCATTTAACATACTAACCGGTACGTCTTTGGACTGTGCGAGGAAACCGGAGCACCCGGAGGAAACCCACACGGTCACGGGGAGAACGTAGAGACAGCGAGGGGAATTTCTGGGACTGTAACGTAGTGCGATGCTAACCTCGATGCTAGCATACACCCCAGCAGACTGTAATATGTCCTATCCGGATGCATCATGGCTTGGCATGGTAACTGTAGACTCAAGGCTGCAAGAAATCGAAGAGTTGTAAACACAACCAAGATCGTCACAGAAACCAGCCTCACCTCTGTCGACATGTCCCAGTGCCTCAGCATGATTAAGCCTGCCTGGACATCCTCTCTTCTCCTTTCTCCCATTGGGCTCGTTCACTCATTCGTGCCGTGTTGCATGAAGTGGGTGATTGTGGTCTTTCCATGTCCGTGATTGCTCTGGGCAAATTTGTCTACAGGAGTGGTTTTGTCATTACCTTCTGGGCAGTGTCTTTACAAGACGGGTGACCCCAGCATTATCAATACTCTTCAGAGATTGTTTGCCTGGCGTCAGTGGTCACATAACCAGGACTTGTGATCTGCACCGGCTGCTCATACGACCATCCACCACCCGTTCCCATGGCTTCATGTGACCCTGATCGGGGCTAAGCAGGTGCCACACCCGAGGGTGACCTGCAGGCTAGTGGAGGGAAGGAGCTCCTTACACCTCCTTCGGTAGAGATGTATCCCCACCCTGCCACCCAACAGGAAGATGATGCAAAAACACAAGAGATTCTGCAGGTGCTGGAAATCCAGAGCGAGACACACACAGAATGCTGGAGGAACTCAGCAGGACAAGCAGCACCTACACAGGGGAATATACAGTCGATGTTTGGGGCTGAATCTTCAGGAGGGGGTGGGAGCCGGAAGGAGAAGGTAGGTGTGAGGGTGAGAGATACAAGGAAGTAGGTGAGAGGTGAGGTGAGGTAACGGGGAAAGTCGGTGGGTGGGGGATGGGGGGGTGAAGAAAGAAGCTGGGAGGTGATAGGTGGAAGAGGTAGAGGGCTGAAGAAGAAGGAATCTGATTGGAGAGGAGTGCGGACCATGGGAGAAAGGGGAGGAGAAGGAGAACCAGAGGGAGGTGATGGGCAGGTGAGGTGAAGGGAAGAGGTGACAGGGTAACCAGAATGGCGAATGGGAAAAGAAAGGAGGGGGGTGAGAAAGTAATGGAAGTTAGAGGAACCGATGTTCGTGCTATCAGGTTGGAGGCTACCCATGTGCAATATGAAATTTGGCCTCACGATATAAGAAAATAAAAAAGTTTGAATGCATATACCACCAGGATTAAGGACAGCTCCTACCCTGCCGTTATAAGTCTATTGAATGGACCTCTTAGTCACTAAAATATGAACTTTGATCTCTGAACTTACCTCATCGCGACCCTTGCAGCTTCCTGTTGACCTGCACCATACTTCCTCTGTAACAGTAGCCTGGTAGACAATTCCCTTGTTCACCTGACAAGGCTTCCGTAACCAGGGGCAACCTGGGACTTAGAAGGGGCTGGGCACATCGGAGCTGGCCTCTGAACTTCGAACAGGCTCTCCTCGATGCTCCTGACGGTCTGGTTCTCCGCTTGTGGGTGAGGGTGAACCGGGGGTTGTGCGGTGGGAGGGAAGGAGGTTCGAATGGGATCTGTTTCATGTCGTGGTGGGGGAGGGGAGGCATCGTGGGGAAGTTGTACAAAACAGGAAACAGGCCCTTCAGCCCACCAAGTTGCTGCTATACATTGATTCTATCCCACCAAACTCATCTGCCCACACTTGTGTGCAGTTCTGGTCAGGAAGTGTGTTCCTAAATTAGTGAGGGTGGGGGAAAGTTTCAGTGTGAGACCAGAAGACATAAGAGCAGAATTAGGCCATTTGGCCCATCGAGTCTGCTCCACCATTTCATCATGGCTGATTTACTATTCCTCTCAACCCCATTTTCTTGCCTTCTCACTGTGACCTTTGACAACCTGACTAATCAAGAACCTATCACCCTCTGCTTTAAATATATCCAATGACTTGACCTCAGCTGTCTATGGCAATGAATTCCATCACCACCAGGCTAAAGAAATTCTGTTCTAAAGAGAGGATGTTACTGAGATGGGTGGATGGTGGAGACACTGTACAGGCTGGGTCTGCTTTCCCTCAAGAACTAGGGGGCACAGATTCAAAGTTTGTTATCAAAGTACATATGTGCACTTTGGTAGTAGAAATAAATGTGCGGACTATTTTCTAAATGGGGAGAAAATCCAGAAATCTGAGATGCAAAGGGACTTGGGAGTCCTTGTGCAGAACACCCTGGTGGTTAATTTAAAGGTTGAGTCAGTGGTGAGGAAGGCAAATGCAATGTTTACATTCATTTCAAGAGATCTAGAGCAAGGATGTGATGCTGAGGTTTTATAAGGCACCTCATAAGGTTTTATGAGGTTTTATAACTGTTAAGTATTGGGAGCAGTTTTGGGCTCCTCATCTAAGAAAAGATGTGCTGGCATTGGAGAGGGTCCAGAGGAGGTTCACAAGGATGATTCCAGGAATGAATCATACAAGGAATGTTTGATGGCTCTGGGTCTGTACTCACTGGAATTCAGAAGGTTGGGGGTGGGGGTGGGGGGGGGATCTCATTGAAACCTTCCTTATGTTGAAAGGCCTGGACAGAGTAGATGTGGAAAGGATGTTTCCCATGGTGGAGGAGTCTAGGACAAGAGGGCACAGCCTCAGGATAGAGGGACGTCCATTTAAAACCGAGATGTGGGAGAAATTTCTTTAGCCAGTGGGTGGTGAATTTGTGGAGTTTGTTACCACAGGCATTTGTGGAGGCCAGGTTGTTGGGCGTATTTAAGGCAGAGAGTGATAGGATCTTGATTGGACATGGCATCAAAGGTTATGGGCAGATGGCCAGGAACTGGGGTTGAGGAGGAGAAAAAGAAAGGATCAGCCATGATGGAATGGTGGAGCGGACTCGATGGGCCGCATGGACTAATTCTGCTCCAACGTCTTTAGATCTTATGCTTTTACGCCACAATATACAACCCTGAGTTGCGTTTTCTTGTGGGCATTCACAGTAAATACAAATTAACACAATAGAACTAGTGAAAAACTACACACAGGATAGATAAACTATCAATGTGTAAAAGACAACAAACTGTGCAAATACAAAACAGGATAAAGAAAAATAATAAAAATAAATAAGCAATAAATATCGAGAACATGAGATGACGAATCCTTGAAATTTGAGTCCATAGGTTGTGGGAACAGTTCGGTGCTGGGCAAGTGAAGTTCAAGAGCCTGATGGTTGAGGGGTAATTTCTGGTCCTGAACCTGGTGGTGTGGGTCCTGAGGCTCCTGTACCTCCTTCCTGATGACAGCATGACCTGGGTGGTTTACCGTGCGAGGGGAAGAGTTTACAAGGGGCTCGAGGGGCAACTTCTTCACCCAGTCAGTGGTGGGTGTATGGGAGGAGCTGCCGGAGGAAGAGCGACAATTAAGAAGTATTGAAGAGACACTTGGACAGCTATCAGGATCAGAATTATTGTCACTGACATGGCGACAAACGTGTGGTTTTGCAGCAGCAGCACAGTGCAGGACACGGAGTCACGGAGCACAGAAACAGGCCCTTCGGCCCATCTAGTCCATGCCGAACTACAAGTCTGTCCGGTCCCTTTGACCTGCACCAGGACCATAGCTCTCCAGACCCCTGCCATCCATGTAGCTATCTAAATCTCTCTTAAACGTTGAAATCAAAATCGCATCCACCACTTGTGCTGGCAGCTTGTTCCATGCTCTCACCATTTTCGAATGAAGAAGTTCCCCCTCCCTCATGCTCACCCCCCCGGGGTGGGTGTGGAATTTACAGTAAGTTACAGAAATAAACAAATAGTTGGAAGTGGAATGTAGTGGTGGTGTTGTTGGACCGTTCAGATATCTGATGGCAGAGGGGAAGAAGCTGTTCCTGAATTGTTCAGTGAGTGCTTCAGGCTCCTGTGCCTCCTCCCTGATGGTAGAAATCTGCCTGGAGAGTAAAGGCTTTGTTCTGCTTGAGGACGCTGACTGCAGAAAGGGAGCTGGTTGCTGGCAAAGCTCGCTGTCCTGAATAAACAGGCCTGCTCGGTAATGACTGAGTTCACATTTGGGCTGGGTCTTGGCGTTTTGTTCGGTCTGCGCTGCAGGTGCCTGGTAGGTTCACACGGTTGTGACACACATTCCCTTAGAGGAAGGCGTGTCGCTGGGGAGTTATGTAACGCGGGGCAACAGAAGGCTTACTGTTGTACTGATAGAGAGGGCTCGGTTCTTGCCAAGCCTTGTGTCCGTCTGCCCCTTTGTGCAAGCGTCACCTCTCCTTGCTGCTGAGGCCTGCACTCTGCGTCACAGCAAGTTCATAAGACATTGGAGCTGAATAAGGCCATTTGGCCCACCCAATCTGTTCCACCATAGCTGATTTACTATCCCTCTCAACCTCATTCTCCAGCTTTCTCCCCATAATTTTGACACCCTGAATAACCAGAAACCTTTTGACCTCTGCTTTAAATGTACCTAATGACTTGGCCTTGTCAGCCATCTGTGGCAATGAATTCCACAGATTCACTACCCTCTGGCTAAGGAAATTCCTCCTCATCTCTGTTCTAAATGGACGTCCCTCTATTCTGATACTTCCCACCAAAGGAAACATCCTCTCCCCATCCACTCCGTCCAGGCCTTTCAATATTCATTATGTTTCAATGAGATCCCCCCCAACATTCTGCCAAACTCCAGTGAGTACAGGCCCAGAGCCATCAAACGCTCCTCATATGTTAACCTTTTCATTCCTGGATTCATTCTGGTGAATCTCCTCTCTAAAGACAACGCATCGTTTCTTAGTTAAGGGGCCCAAAACTGCTCATGACACTGCAAAGTACAGTCTGACCAGTGCTTATAAAGTCTTGGCATCACATCTTTGCTGTTATATTCTAGTCCTCTCAAAATGAATGTTAACATTGCATTTGCCTTCATTACTCAACTTGCAAATTAACCCTTAGGGAATACTGCACAAGGTCTCCCAAATCCCTTTGCAAATCTGATTTTTGCATTTTCTCCCCATTTAGAAAATAGTCCGCACCTTTACTCCTCCTACCATACACTTCCCATCCGCCACTTCTTTGCCCATTCTCCTGCAGACTCCCTGCTTCCTCAACACTACCTGCCCCTCCACCTGTCTTCATATCGTCCACAAAGCATCAACCAAATCTTTGACATACAGCGTAAAAAGAAGCGCTCCCTGCCACACGGTACTCGTCATGGGCAGCCAATCAGAAAAGCCCTCTTTGTTCCCACTCACTCCCTCCTGCCAGTCAGCTGATCTTTATCAGTGCTAGTATCTTTCCTGTAATACCATGGGCTATTATCTTGTTTAGCAGCCTCGTGTGGGGCACCTTGTCAAGACTTTCTGAAAATCCAAGCAGCCCATAAGCATTGACCCTCCCTTGTCCATCCTGCCTGTTATTTCCTCAAAAAATTCCAACAGACTTGTTAGGGAGAATATCCCCTTAAGGAAACCATGCTGACTTTGGCCCATTTTATCATGTGCCTCCAAGTACCCTCAAACCACAACCTTAACAATCGACTTCAACATCTTCCCAAAACTGGCCTACGATTTCCTTTCTTCTGCCTCTCTCCCTTCATGAAGAGGGGAGTGACATCTGCAGTGTGTCAGTCTTCCGGAACCATTCCAGAATCCAGTGACTTTTGAAAGATCATTATTAATGCTCCTCGATCTCTTCAGCCACCTCTTTCAGAACCCTGGAGTGTATACCATCTAGCCCAGGTGACTTATCCACCTTCATCCCTTCCTGCTCTGCCGGGACCTTCTCCTTAGTAACAGCAAAGCACTCACTTCTTCCCCCTGACACTCTTGCATTTCTGGCATTCAGATAGTGGATCTTCCACAGTGTGAACTAACACAAATACTTAAGTTCATCCTCCAAATCTTTGCCTCCCGTTACTACCTCTGCACTCTCATCTTTCAGCAGTCTATTATCCACTCTCATCTCTAATTTACTCTGTACATTTGAAAAAAACTTTTTTGTAACCTCTTTGATATTATTGGCTAGCTTACCTTCTGATTTCATCTTTTCCTCCCTTATGACTTTTTCAGTTACCTACTGTTGGTTTTTAAAAGCTCCCTAATCCTCTACTTTCCCACTGTTTTTTGTTGTATTCTATGCCCTCTCTTTTGCTTTTATGCTGTCTTTGACTTCCCTTGTCAGCCACATTTGCATCATCCTCCCTTTAGAATATTCTTTATCTTTGGGACGTATCTATCCTGCGCCTTCCGAATTTCCCCCCAGAAACTCCAGCTATTGCTGTTTTGCTGTCATCCTTGCCAGTGTCCCCTTCCAGTCAACTTTAGCCAGTTCCTCTCTCATGCCTCCATAATTCCATAAGACCATAAAATATAGCAGAATGAGGCCATTTGGCCCATTGAATCTGCACCACCGTTTCATCATGGCTGATCCAATTTTCCTCTCAGCCTCAATCTCCTGCCTTCTCCCATATCCCTTCACACCCTGACCAATCAAGAATCTATCAACCTCTGCCTTAAGTATACATAAATACAACTCTTTGCCTGTAGCGAAGAATTCCACAGATTCACCACTCTCTGGCTAAGGAAATTCCTCCTCATTTCCGTTCTAGACTTAAATCTCTGGTCTAGACTCTCCCACCACAGGAAATATCCCCTCTGCAGCCAGAGAGGTATCAAAGCCTTTCACCATTCGATAGGTTTCAATGAAGACACCCCTCATTCTTCTGAATTCCAGTGAATACAGGCCCAGAGCCATCAAATGCTCTTCAAATGATGAGCCTTTCAACCCTGGAATCATTTTTGTGAACCTCCTTTGAACTCCCTCCGGTTTCAGCACATCCTTTCTAAGATAAGGGGCCCAAAACCGCTCACATCACTCTAAGTGAGGCCTCACCAGTGCTTTACAAAGTCTCAATATTACATCTTTGCGTTTGTATTTTAAATGTTAATGTTGCATTTGCCTTCCTCACCACAGATTCAACCTGCAAATGAACCCTTAGGGAATCCTGCACATGGACTCCCAAGTCCCTTTGGACCTCAGTTTTTTGTATTTTTTCTCCATTTAGAAAATAGTCGACCCTTTCATTTCTTCTACCAAAGTGCATGACCACACACTTCCCGACACTGAATTCCATCTGCCATTTCTTTGCCCATTTTCCTTAATCTGTCTAAGTCTATCTGTAGCCTCTCTATTTCCTCAGAACTACCTGCCCCTCCACCTATCTTCATATCATTTGTAAACTTAGTAACAAAGCCATTGATTCCATCATCCAAATTATCGACATATAAAGTAAAAGAATTGGTCCCAACACAGGCCCCTATGGAACACCACTAGTCACTGGCAGCCAGTCATAAAGGGCTCCCTTTATTCTCACTCTTTGCCTCCTGCCAATCAGCCACTGTTTTATCCATGCTGAAATCTTTCCTATAATACCATGGGCTCGTAACTTGTTAAGCAGCCTCATGTGTGGCAGCTTGTCAAAGCCTTCAGAAAATCCAAGTACTCAACCTCGATCAATTCTCCTTTGTCTATTCTGCTTGTTATTTCTTCAAAGAATTCCAACAGATTTGTCAGGCAAGACTTTCCCTTGAGGAAACCATGCTGACTATGGCCTATTTTATCATGTGCCTCCAAGTAAACTGAGACCTCATTCTTAATAATTGATTCCAACATCTTCCCAACCTTCTTTGTTCAGCCACGTCTCAGCGTAGCCCACATCAAACCTGCCAATCTCTAGCTGCGCTACAAGATTATCTACCTTATTCCATATGTTGCCTGCATTGAAGTATAACACCTTCAGTCCTGTATTCATCACTCTTCCCACTTTTGTTTCCGATTACACTTTAACTCATCCCACTGTCTGTGATTTTGCCCTATCACCTGCCTGTCCTTTCTCACAGTCTCGCTACACACTGCATCTGCTTCTATGCCAACTTCCTCAGCCCTATCACTCTGGGTCCCGTCCCCCTGCCTAGTCATTTTAAATCCTCCCCAACAGCTCTAGCAATCCTGCCTACTAATATATTGGTCCCCTTCGGGTTCAGGTGTAACCTTCCTCTCTCGTACGGGTCATACCCTCCCCAGAGGGATCCCAATGATCCATCAATCTGGAACCCTGCTCCCTGCACCAGTTCCTCAGCCACACACAAACCTGACAAATCATCCTATTCGTACCCTCAATGGCACGTGGCACGGTCAGCAATCCAGAGATTACTATCCTGGGTGTTCAGCTTTCTGCCTAACTCCCGACATTCGCTCTTCAGGATCTCTTCCCTTTTCCTGCCCATGTCGTTGGTACTGATGTGTATCACATCTTCCAGCTGTTCATCCCTCCCCTGTAGAATGCTGTGGACCTGATCCAAGACCTAGAGTCATAGAAACGTAGAATCCAGGCCCTTCGGCCCACAATGTTGTGCCGACCATGTAACCTACTCTAGAAACTAACTAGAATTTCCCTTCCGCATAGCCCTCTATTTTTCTAAACTCCATGTACCTATCTAAGAGTCACTTAAAAGACCCTATTGTATCTGCCTCTACCACCATTGTTGGTAGTATATTCCACCACTCTCTGTGTGGAAAACTTACCCCTGACATATCCTCTGTACCTACTTCCAAGCACCTTAAACCTGTGTCCTCGTGTTAGCCATTTCAGCCCTGGGGAAAAGCCTCTGACTATCCACACGATCAATGCCTTTCATCATCTTATACACCTCTATCAGGTCAACTCTCATCCTTTGTCGCTCCAAGGAGAAAAGGCCGAGTTCACTCAACCTATTCTCATAAGGCATGCTCCCCAATCCAGGCAATATCCTTGTAAATCTCCTCTGCACCCTTTCTATGGTTTCCACATCCTTCCTGTAGTGAGGCAACCAGAACTGAGCACAGTACTCCAAGTGGGGTCTGACCAGGGTCCTATATAGCTGCAACATTACCTCTTGGCACTTGAACTCAATCCCACTGTTGATGAAGGCCATCACACCGTACGTGTTCTTAACAACACTGTTAACCTGCACAGCAGCTTTGAGTGTCCTATGGACTCGGATCCCAAGATCCCTTTGATCCTCCACACTGCCAAGAGTCTTACCATTAATACTGTATTCTGCCATCATATTTGACCTACGAAAATGAACCACTTCACACTTATCTGGGTTAAACTCCATCTGCCACTTCTCAGCCCAGTTCTACATCCTATCAATGCCTCACTGTAACCTCTGACAACCCTGCAAACTATCCACAACACCCCCAACCTTTGTGTCATCTGCAAACTTACTAACCCATCCCTCCACTTCCGCATCCAGGTCATTTATAAAAATCACAAAGAGTAGGGGTCCCAGAACAGATTCCTGAGGCACATCCCTGGTGACTGACCTCCATGCAGAATATGACCCGTCTACAACCACTCTTTGCCTTCTGTGGGCAAGCCAATTCTGGATCCACAAAACAAGGTCTTCTTGGATCCCATGCCTCATTACCTTCTGAATGAGCCTCGCATGGGGAACCTTATCAAATGCCTTACTGAAATCCATATACACCACATCCACAGATCTACCTTCATCAATGTGTTTTGTTACATCCTCAAAGAATTCAATCAGGCTCGTAAGGCACAACCTGCCTTTGACAAAGACATGCTGACTATCCTTAATCAGATCATGTCTTTCCAAATGCTCATAAATTCTGCCTCTCAGGATCTTCTCCAATGACTTGCCCACCACTGAAGTCAAACTCACCGGTCCATAATTTCCTGGGTTATCTCTACTCCTTTCTTGAACAAGGGAACAATGTTTGCAACTCTCCAATCCTCTGGTGCTTCTCCCGTTCCTAGTGATGATGCAAAGATCATTGTCAGAGGCTCAGCAATCTCCTCCCTCACTTCCCACAGTAGCCTGGGGTACATCTCGTTTGGTCCTGACAATTTAGCTAACTTAATACCTTTCAACAGCTCCAGCACATCTTCTTTCTTAATGTCTATACACTCAAACATTTCAGTCTGCTGTACGTCATCCCCACTATTGCCAAGGTCCTTTTCACTGGTGAATACTGAAACAAAGTATTCATTAAATACCTCCTCCGGATCCATGCACGTGTTTCCACTGTTGCTCCTGATTGGTCCTATTCTCACACGGCTCATCCTCTCGCTCTTCACATTTTTGTAGAATGCCTTGGGGTTTTCCTTAATCCAGCTCACCAAGGCCTTCTCTTGGCCCCTTCTGGCTCTCATATTTCCATTCTTAAACTCCTTCCTGGCACCCTTGTGATTTTCTAGAGCTCTAACAGTACCTAGTTTCTTCAACCTTTTGTAAGCTTTTCTTTTCTTCTTAACTAGATTTTCTACATCCTTTCTATACCATGGTTCTTTTACCCTACCATCCTTCCCCTGCCTCAGTGGAACATACCTACGCAGAACGCCATGCAAATGTTCCCTGAACATTTGCCACATTTCTGCCGTGCATTTTACTGAGAACATCTGCCCCCAGTTTATTTTCCTAAGTTCCTGCAGAATCTCCTATCCGTACCCATCACTGTCGAGTCCCCTATGACAATTGCTTTGCCGGACTTCGCACTTCCTTTTGAGGCTCAGAGCCGACCACAGTGCTATTGGCCTGGCTGCTGCTGCCTGGCCCAGATAGATCACCACCCCCCCCCCCCCCATCAGTATCCGAAGGGGTATACACGCTGCTGAGGGGAATGGCCACAGGGGGACCCTGCACTGACTTCCTTCTCCTTTACCTCTCTTGATGTTCACCCATCTACTCCCCAAATTCTGCCCTCTGGGTGTAACCATCTGTTCAAAAGTCGCATCTATCAGTTGCTCTGCCTCCCGGATGATCTGGGATGCAAGAAATAAGGAAGAACATTATTAAAACAAAAATTTGTTTGTAGTGCAAAGTGGTCAGAGCATTACTATACTGAGGAAGTGTTAGGGTTTGCCGATCGGTTGAAGCTGTTTGTGAACCTGGTGGTGTGGGACTTCAGGCTGCGAGAAGATGGTGTGGCTGGGATGGTAAGGTTCTTTAATGATGGCCATTCCTATAGGTACTCCCGACGCTGGGGATGGATGTGTCTGTAATGTATTAGGCTGAGCTCACTGCTCTTTACAGCTTCAAATGTTACTGCACGCTCGAATTGCTGTACCCAGAGTAGAAGAGTCCGTAACTACAGGGCGTACAGTACCATCTGAGGCACGTATACCGTACATAGCTGGGGTGCAGTGGACTTTTACACAGTACTGTAGTAATCTTAATTTTTGCACTGTACTGCTGCCACAAAAAAACCAAATTTCATGACATACGTGAGCGATGATAAACCTGATTCTGATATGGGTCTCTATTGTGGACTGAGAGTGGGAAGGGGGCAGGGAGAGGGGAGTCGTGGTTGGGAAAAGGGGAAGGGAGAGGGGAGGGAGTGGAAAGCACCAGAGAGACATTCTGTAATGATCAATTGTTTGGAATCAAATGGCCTTGCCTGGTGTCTCTGCACCCATGCCACACCCTGTCTCTCTCCCACACCCCTCCCACAGTGCCCCACCCACGCCACTTCCAACATCGTTTGCTCCCGGTAGATTTACAAACTCGCTGTCCACTCCACACTGACAAAAGCAGCACTTTGCAAAAGTCTTAGGCACCCTAGCGATATATATGTGCCTAAGATTTTACACAGTAAGTACTGTAGGTTCCCCTACACCATACACCATAGAAAGCATTCTGTCCGGATGCACAAAGGCTCGCTCCTGTACCCACGACCACAAGAAACCAGAGAGCTGTGGAGAGTTCAGCACATCACGGAAACCAGCCTCCCCTCCATGGACTCTGTCTGTACCTTCTGCTGCCTCGGTAAATCACAGACCCCACCCACCCGGACTTTCTCTCCTCTCCCCCTCTCGTCAGGCAGGAGATACAGAAGCCTGAAGGCACGCAGCACCAGGCTCGAGGACAGCTTCTACCCTGCTGTTCCACGAGAATTGAACGGTTCCCTGGTAGAATATGTTGGACACTTGACCTCACAGTCTACGGTGTGATGGCCTTGCATCTTATTGTCCACCTGCGCTGCACTTGTAACTGTTACACTCTAACCCGCATTCTGTAATTAGGTGCTTAGTACTAGCTCAGCACAGCAGTTAGCGCGACCCTATTACAGCTCGACGTGTCAAAGTTGGAGTTTAATTCCAGCGTCCTCTGTAAGGAAGTGCTTCCTGTGAGCGTGTGGGTTTCCTCCGGGTGATCCGGTTTCCTCCCACGGTCTGAAGACGTACTGGTTGGTAGGTTAATTGGTCATTGTAAATTGTCCTGTGATTAGGCCAGGGTTAAGTAGTTGGGCTGCTGGGCGGTGTGACTCAGGCCCATCTTGTGCTGTGTCTCTAAATAATCAAGATGTACAATTATAATGAAATGATCAGCACAGACCGTATCCGGGACAAAACGATTGGCATGGATCGTATTCGGGATGAAACGATCAGTACAGACTGTATCCAGAACAAAACGATTGGCATGGACAGTATTCGGGATGAAACGATCAGTACGGACTGTATCCAGAACAAAACGATCAGCATGGATAGTATTCCGGATGAAATGATCAGCACAGACCGTATCCGGGACAAAACGATCAGCACGGACAGTATTCCGGATGAAACGATTGGCATGGACAGTATTCGGGATGAAACGATCAGTACGGACTGTATCCAGAACGAAACGATCAGCATGGACAGTATCTGGGACAAAACGATCAGCATGGATCGTATTCGGGTGGAAACAATCAGTACCCACACTCAGGACAAAACGATCGGCACAGACTGTATCCAGAACGAAATGATCAGCATGGATAGTATTCCGGATGAAACGATCAGTACGGACTGTATCCAGAACAAAATGATCAGCATGGATAGTATTCCGGATGAAACAATTGGCATGGACAGTATTCGGGATGAAATGATCATCATGGACTGTATCCAGGATGAAACAATCTGCACGGACAGTATTTGGGATCAACGATCGGTGCAGACTGTATCTGGGATGAAACGATCGGTATGGACAGTATTCAGAACAAGTTTTGCAGTGTATTTCCTCTGGCCGTCCCTTCCCTTGGCTCCAGCACCAAGTCTAAATGGGGATCTTCCCTTTCAGACAGATGCTCTCAAGTGAAATCAGCCAGAGGATGTAACCAGGAAGTTAGACGGGGGAGATCCAGTGGATGTAGTGTACCTCGATTTTCAGAAGGCATTTGATAAGGTCCCACATAGGAGATTGGTGGGTAAAATCAAAGCTCAGGGCATCGGGGGGAAGGCATTGACATGGATAGAAAACTGGTTGGCAGATAGAAAGCAAAGGGTAGCGGTGAATGGGTGTTTCTCAGAATGGCAGGTGGTGACTAGTGGGGTGCCACAGGGCTCGGTATTGGGACCACAGCTGTTTACCATTTACGTTAACGATTTGGATGAAGGCATAGAAAATAACATCAGCAAATTTGCTGATGATACTAAGCTGGGTGGCAGTGTGACATGTGATGAGGATGTTAGGAGAATTCAGGGTGACTTGGATAGGCTGGGTGAGTGGGCAGATACTTGGCAGATGACGTTTAATGTGAATAAGTGTGAGGTTATCCACTTTGGGAGTAAGATCAGGAAGGCAGATTATTATCTGAACGGTGTAGAGTTAGGTAAGGGAGAAATACAAAGAGATCTAGGAGTCCTTGTTCATCAGTCACTGAAGGTGAATGAGCAAGTGCAGCAGGCAGTGAAGAAGGCTAATGGAATGTTGGCCTTTATTACAAAGGGAATTGAGTACAAGAGCAAGGAAATCCTCTTGCATTTGTACAGAGCCCTGGTGAGACCACACCTGAAGTATTGTGTACAGTTTTGGTCTCCAGGGTTAAGGAAGGACATCCTGGCTGTAGAGGAAGTGCAGCGTAGATTCACGAGGTTAATTCCTGGGATGTCTGGACTGTCTTACACAGAGAGGTTAGAGAGACTGGGCTTGTACACGCTGGAATTAAGGAGATTGAGAGGGGATCTGATTGAAACATATAAGATTATTAAGGGATTGAACAACAGGAAATATGTTCCAGATGCTGGGAGAGTCCAGTACCAGAGGGCATGGTTTGAGAATAAGGGGTAGGTCATTTAGGACAGAGTTAAGGAAAAACTTCTTCTCCCAGAGAGTTGTGGGGGTCTGGAATGCACTGCCTTGGAAGGCAGTGGAGGCCAATTCTCTGGATGCTTTCAAGAAGGAGCTAGATAGGTATCTTATGGATAGGGGAATCAAGGGATATGGGGACAAGGCAGGAACTGGATATTGATAGTAATTGATCAGCCATGATCTCAAAATGGCGGTGCAGGCTCGAAGGGCTGAATGGTCTACTTCTGCACCTATTGTCTATTGTCTATTGTCTATTGACTCTGTAGCCAGTGCAGGGCGTAGCAGGTCTGGACAGCCAGCTGTGTGGCTGAGTGTGACTGTGAGGGTATGGGTCTGAGTGGGAATGAGTATGTCTCTGGGAGTCTGAGAGTGTCTGTTTGTGAGTGAGTGTGTCTGTGAGTATTTAGTGTGATTATTCATGTATATGAATGCGTATAGGACCATAAGACATAGGAGCAGAATTAGGCCATCTGGCCCATCGAGTCTGCTCCGCCATTCAATCATGGCTGATCCTCTTTTTCTATCTCCTCCTCAGCCCCAGTTCCCGGCCTTCTCCCCGTAACCTTTGATGCCATGTCCAATCAATCTCTGCCTTAAATACACCCAGTGACCTGTCCTCCACAGCTGCATGCGGCAACAAATTCCACAAATTCACCACCCTCTGGCAAAAGAAATTTCTCTGCATCTCTGTTTTGAAAGGGCATTGCTTCAACCTGAGGCTGTGTCCTCTTGTCCTAGACTCCCCCACCATGGCAAACATCCTTTCCACATCTACTCTGTCCAGGCCTTTCAACATTCGAAAGGTTTCAATGAGATCCCCCCTCATCCTTCTGAATTCCAATGCGTACAGACCCAGAGCCATCAAACGTTCCTCGTATGATAACCCTTTCATTGTGAACCTCCTCTGGACCCTCTCCAACGCCAGCACATCTTTTCTAAGATGAAGGGTCCAAAATTGTTCACAATACTCAAGGTGAGGCCTCACCAGTGCCTTATAAAGCCTCAGCATCACATCCCTGCTCTTGTATTCTAGACCTCTTGAAATGAATGCTAACATTGCATTTGCCTTCCTCACCACTGACTCAATCTGCAAGTTAACCTTTAGGGTGTTCTGCACAAGGACGCCCAAGTCCCTTTCCATCTCAAATTTTTGGATTTTCTCCCCGTTTAGAAAGTAGTCTGCACACTTATTTCTACAACCAAAGTGTATGACCATGCATTTTCCAATATTGTATTTCATTTGCCAATTTCTTGCCCATTTTCCTAAACTGTCTAAGTCCTTCTGCATCCTACCTGATTCCTCAACACTACCTGCCCCTCGACCGATCTTCGTATCATCTGCAAACCAGGCAACAAACATAATCTAAATCACTGATATACAGCACAAAAAGAAGTGGTCCGACACCGACCCCTGCAGAACACCACTGTTCACCAGCAGCCAACCAGAAAAGGATCCTTCTTTCCCACTCGCTGCCTCCCACCAATCAGCCAGTGCTTTAACCACGTTAGTAACTTTCCTGTAATACCATGGGCTCTTAACTTGGTAAGCAGCCTCGTGTGTGGCACCTTGTCAAAGGCCTTCTGAAAGTCCAAATATACAACATCCACTGCATCCCCTTTATCTATCCTACCTGTAATCTCCTCAAAGAATTCCAACAGGTTCGTCAGGCAGGATTTTCTGACCTCGGTGGTTGGGAAGATGTGGAGTGACATTTGCAATTTTCCATTCCTCTGGCACCATGCCAGAGTCCAGTGATTTTTGAAAGATCATTTCTAATGCCTCCACAATCTCTAATGCTCCCTCTTTCAGAACCCAAGAGTGCAGTTGATCTGGACCGGGTGACTTATGTACCTTTAGATATTTCAGCTTTTTGAGCACCTTCTCCCTTGTAGTAGTAACTGCACCCACTTCTCTTCCTTCACACACTACAACATCTGGCACACTGCGAGTGTCTTCCACAGTGAAGACTGACGCAAAATACTCATTTAGTTCCTTGTCCCGTTATTATTTAGCCTGCCTCATTTTCTAGTGGTCCTATATCCACTCTCATTTCTCTTTTATTTTTAATATACTTGAAAAAGCTTTTACTATCCACTTTGATATTATTTGCTAGCTTGCTTTCATATTTCATCTTTTCCCTTCTAATGATCGTTTTAGTTGCTCTCTGTATGTTTTTAAAAATTTCCCAATCCTCTATCTTCCCGCTAATTTTTGCTTTGTTGTATGTCCTCTCTTTTGCTTTTACATTAGCTTTGACTTCCCCTGTCAGCCCAGTTGTACTATTTTACCATTTGAGTATTTCTTCATTTTTGGGATACACATGTCTTGCACCTTCCCCATTTTCCCCAGAAATGCACACCGTTGTCGCTCTGCTGACATCCCTGCCAGCAGCTCCTTCCAATTTACTTTGGCCAACTCCTCTCTCATACCACTGTAATTTCCTTTACTCCACTGAATTCCTGCTACATCGGTCTTTACTTCCCCCCCATCACATTTCAAGTTGAACACAATCATATTGTGATCACTGGTTCCTAAAGGTTCTTTTACCTTAAGCTCCCCAATCGCCTCCGGTTCATTACTTAACACCCAATCCAGTACAGCTGATCCCCTAGCAGGCTCAACGACAAACTGCTCTAAAAAGCCATCTCTTAGGCATTCAACAAACTCACTCTCCTGAGATCCATTTCCAACCTGCATGCTGAAATCTCCATGACTATCATAACATTTCCCCTTTGATACGCCTTTTCTATTTCCTGTTGTAATCTGTGGTCCACCTCCCAGCCACTGTTGGGAGGTCTGTATATAACTGTCATCAACGTCCTTTTACTCTTGCAGTTTCTTAACTCAACCCGCAAGGATTCAACATCTCCTGATCCTATGTCACATCTTTCTACTGATTTGATGCCATTGTTTACCAGTAGAGCCACACCACCCCCTCTGCCTACCTTCCTATCCCTCCGGTATAACGTGTAATAATAGGCATTCAGTTCCCAGCTACAACACGATTCAGTGTTGGCCACAACATCATACCTGGCAATCTGTAATAGTGCAACAAGAATATCCACCTTATTTCTTATACTACGCGCATTTAGATATACCGGTAACACTTTGAGTACCGTATTTGCTATCCTTTCTGACTCTGCATCCCTAATGTTTTGATACTCAGCCTGTTGGCTGCAACTAAATCCCATCACCTCCCTGCCCTTCCTGACAGTCTGACTGCACGCTATCTTTACTTTTTTTACCATCTGTCCTATCCTGAGTCCCTTCGGTTCCCACACCCCCCGCAAAATTAGTTCAAATCCTCCCCAACAGCTCTAACATATCTACCCACAAGAATATTGGTCCCCCTCGGGTTCAGGTGCAACCCGTCACTTTTGTACAGATCATACCTCTTGCAGAGGAGATCCCAATGATCCGAGAACCTGAAGCCCTGCTCCCTGAACCAGCTTCTCAGCCTCTCATTTATCTGCCATATCGTCCTGTTTCTACCTTCATAGGCGTGTGGCACAGGCAGCAATCCAGAAATTTACTACCCGGGAGGTCCTGCTTCTCAGCTTTCTACCTAGCTCTCTAAATTCTCTTTTCAGGACCTCTTTGTTTTCCCTTCCTTTGTCATTGGTACCAATATGTACCAAGACATCTGGCTGCTCCCCCTCCCTCTCCAAAATGTTGTGGACATGATCTGAGATGTCCCTAATCCTGGCATCTGGGAGGGAACATACCATCCGGGTGTCCCGTTCACATACACAGAAGCTCCTGTCTGTTAGTGTGTTTCTGCAAGTGTGTGTGTGTGTGTGTGTGTACCTCTGTGTGTGTGTGTGTGTGTACCTGTGTGTGTGTGTCTGCACCTGTGTAAGTGTGTGTGTGTCTGTACCTGTGTGTGTGTGTGTGTACCTGCGTGTGTGTCTGTACCTGTGTGTGTGTGTCTGTACCTGTGTGTGTGTGTGTCTGTACCTCTGTGTGTGTGTACCTGTGTGTGTGTGTGTCTGTACCTGTGTAAGTGTGTGTGTCTGTACCTGTGTGTGTGTGTGTCTGTACCTGTGTAAGTGTGTGTGTGTCTGTACCTGTGTGTGTGTGTGTCTGTACCTGTGTAAGTGTGTGTGTCTGTACCTGTGTGTGTGTGTGTACCTGTGTGTGTGTGTCTGTACCTGTGTAAGTGTGTGTGTGTCTGTACCTGTGTGTGTGTGTGTGTGTGTGTGTGTGTGTGTGTGTGTGTGTGTGTATCTCTGCAAGTGAGTTCTTGTCATGTACTATAACTTTGAATGTGTATCCTCAAATGTGTGTAGTCTGTGTCTGTGTGTGTCCGTATGTAGTCTGTGTGTACTCTGTGCGTGTGTGTCTGTATGTGTCTGTATGTACTCTGTGTGTGTGTCTGTATGTACTCTGTGTGTGTCTGTATGTACTGTGTGTGTGTCTGTATGTACTCTGTGTGTGTCTGTATGTACTCTGTGTGTGTGTCTGTATGTACTCTGTGCGTGTGTGTCTGTATGTACTCTGTGTGTGTCTGTATGTACTGTGTGTGTGTCTGTATGTACTCTGTGTGTGTCTGTATGTACTCTGTGTGTGTGTGTCTGTATGTACTCTGTGTGTGTCTGTATGTACTGTGTGTGTGTCTGTATGTACTCTGTGTGTGTCTGTATGTACTCTGTGTGTGTGTGTCTGTATGTACTCTGTGTGTGTCTGTATGTACTCTGTGTGTGTGTCTGTATGTACTCTGTGTGTGTCTGTATGTACTCTGTGTGTGTGTGTCTGTATGTACTCTGTGTGTGTCTGTATGTACTCTGTGTGTGTGTCTGTATGTACTGTGTGTGTGTCTGTATGTACTGTGTGTGTGTCTGTATGTACTCTGTGCGTGTGTGTCTGTATGTACTCTGTGTGTGTCTGTGTGCACTTTGCCTGTCTGTGAGTGTCAGTGATTGAAAATGTGGAAGTGTGAGAGTGAGTGAGTGAGCACAGAGGGCCGCTCTGCTCCCAGTGGGAGTATCTGGGCTCTGCACACAGAGCTGGGTGACTGAACACTGTCCCACGGACCACCGGAGGGAGGGGCAGGCCTTCCCGTTCTCCAGGATGTGTCTCTTAGTGACCGAGGAGGTGGGGCTTGCAGATCCAGGAGTTTACCCTTGGCTGTTGTTTGTTTGAAATCTTTGCTTGCTTTCCCCGAGACGGGGCTTCTGTCAGCCGGTGGTGATGCTGCCGGGCCCCTTGACTGTAGGAGACGTGGCTTCCTCCCACCCCCAGGGGCTTGGCCAGAGACCACCATCTCACCGCGGAGCGGGCTGCTTCCCCGTGTGGGTCTTGTGTGTAAGTCAACACTCAGACTTTGAGTTCTGAAATCGGGATGTCGCACTGTAATAGCACAATCAGAGTTTGGTTTCCTATCGCTGGCTTACGTCGTGAAATCTGTTGTGTTGTGCCTTCAGTACGGTGCAATGTATAGTTTTTATTAACAGATATTGCAATAAGAATTCTGTATAAAAATTAGATTAAGGAAGCAGTGCAAAAAGAGAGTAGTGAGGTAGTTTTCACGGGTTCAATGTCCATTTAGGAATCGGATGGCAGAGGGGAAGAAGCTGTTCCTGAATCGCTGAGTGTGTGCCCTCAGGCTCCTGTTCCTCCTACCTGATGGCGGAGGGGAAGCAGCTGTTCCTGAATCGCTGAGTGAGTGTCTTCAGGCTCCTGTACCTCCTACCTGATGGCGGAGGGGAAGAAGCTGTTCCTGAATCGCTGAGTGTGTGTCTTCAGGCTCCTGTACCTCCTACCTGATGGCGGAGGGGAAGAAGCTGTTCCTGAATCGCTGAGTGTGTGTCTTCAGGCTCCTGTACCTCCTACCTGATGGCGGAGGGGAAGAAGCTGTTCCTGAATCGCTGAGTGAGTGTCTTCAGGCTCCTGTACCTCCTACCTGATGGCGGAGGGGAAGAAGCTGTTCCTGAATCGCTGAGTGTGTGTCCTCAGGCTCCTGTACCTCCTACCTGATGGCGGAGGGGAAGAAGCTGTTCCTGAATCGCTGAGTGTGTGTCTTCAGGCTCCTGTACCTCCTACCTGATGGCGGAGGGGAAGAAGCTGTTCCTGAATCGCTGAGTGTGTGTCTTCAGGCTCCTGTACCTCCTACCTGATGGCGGAGGGGAAGAAGCTGTTCCTGAATCGCTGAGTGTGTGTCTTCAGCCTCCTGTACCTCCTACCTGATGGCGGAGGGGAAGAAGCTGTTCCTGAATCGCTGAGTGTGTGTCTTCAGGCTCCTGTACCTCCTACCTGATGGCGGAGGGGAAGAAGCTGTTCCTGAGTCGCTGAGTGTGTGCCCTCAGGCTCCTGTACCTCCTCCCTGATGGTAACAGTGAGAAGAGGGTGGTGGGGTCCTTAATGATGGGTAGCACCTTACTGGTGCATTGACTTTCAGCTAGGCAGCATTTGGACTGCGGTATTGTGTTCAGTTTTGGTTGCCCTGATATTGGAAAGATGCCATTGTGTAAGGAGGCACGGAAGCCAAAAGCCCCACAGCAGCAGGTTCAGCGTCGGCAGGCTGAGTGGGAGGGAAGGAGTGGTTGACGACTGGCGCAGGGACTCGACCTTACCATTGGGTAAGGAAGTCCCATCGAGTCAGGAACAACCGTACAGTCAGTCCTCGGACCAAACGGCACCGCCCGAATCTCTACAGTTTAGCAACACTATAATCACTTTGCACTACAATGGACGTCATATCAGTGTGCTTTTTCTTGTAAAAATTGTGTATCATTTATGTCTTTTCCAATGTTTATATTTAAAATGAGGGTTGATAGGTTCTTGATTAGTCAGGGTGTCATTGGTTATGGGGGAGAAGGCAGGGGAGAGCGGTTGAGAGGGACGATAAATCAGCCACGAAGAAATGTGGAACAGACTTGATGGGCCGAAGGCCTAATTCTGCTCCTTTGTCTTGCGGTGTTTTTCTTGCGAGTGCTGCTTAGCCAATGCTGTGAGCCTGTCCTGCTGCTGCTAGTCGGTTTTACATTGTACACACACGGACAGCACTTGTGCTCGACTGTTAAACTCGACTTTGACTGTAAGGTGGAAAGAGAGCAGAGATTTACGAGGAAGTTGTCCTGACTTGAAGGAGCGAGGTTGAGCAGGTTGGAAGGTAGTAGACTGAGGGGTGACATTGTTGAGGTGTTTAAATCTAGGAGGGGCATAGATAGACTTTTATTCTCTCAGGGTAAAGGGAATCAAGCACACCAGAGCATAGTTATAAGGTAAGAGGAGAAGGGTTTAGTAGAAACGGGGGGGGGGGGGGGGGGCAACTTCTTCACACAGAGGGGGGTCTGAAGAAGTGGCTGAGGCGCCTTGGAAACAGATGATGAAGGGCTTGGCTTTCGATAGTACAGCACCATTCAGGCCCTTCAGCCCACTATATTGTGCTGACCATTTAACCCACTTCAAGCTGAATCTAACACTTCCTGCACACGTAGTACCGAATGTTTCTGCTTCTCCCACCACCCCTGACAGGACGTTCCACGCACCCACCGCTCTCTGTGTAAAAAAAAACTCACCTCTGACATCCCCCCCGTACTTTCCACCAATCATCTTAAAGTTATGCTCCCTCACATTAACCATTCTCACCTGGGAAGTAAGGTGCTGTCTGCCTGTCCACTTCATCTCTTTTCATCTTATTGTACAACTCTATCAAGTCACTTCCTATCCTCCTTCTCTACAAAGAGAAAAGTCCCAGCTTTCTCAACCTATGCTCTCTAATCCAGGCAGCATCCTGGTAAATCTCCTCTGCATTCTCTCTGAAGCTTCACATCCTTCCTGCAATGACGTGACCAGAACGTGGAAGAACGGGAGGGAGGATCAAAAGTTCGACTTCTGATTTTCTCCAAACTAAGACACAGCATCACCTGAGAGAACCATTGTATCAAAGTAGGAGCAGAAACATCTTTCCATTTCAACAAAATAACCCTTCTGGCCAATAACGTAACAAATGCAATTCCGTGTTGGTCTGATGGAGAAATACCATGAATATATTGAGGGATTACACCAAATAAAACTGTCAAGTTATTAGGTTGTAAATTAATTTTTAAAACTTTAGAAATTATAGAGAAAATAGACTTCCAAAAATGTTTCAGAACTGAACACGACCAAAACATATGTGTCAATGTGGCTGTCTCGGTTTTACATCGATCTGATTTTGAGAAAAGGTGGGGTTCGTTCACCCACTACTATCATCTGATTTGAGTTAATTAACATGGTTTCCTTCCGATTTTTCTTTAAGTGGAATTGAGTTGGCGGATTGATGATTTTTTAATGGAAGCTTGTATGATGTTGTATGATGTATAGCTCCGGGGTTGTGCTCCCAATGGGTTTTTTTGGGTTTTTTCAGTTAGTAGGAGTTTTTTTAGTTAGTAGGGGTTCTTTTTTCCCCCTTTTTCTTTAAAAAAATATTCTTAACATTTCATTTTTTTTCTTATTATTGATACATCACTTAGCTTTGTTAATTAGTTATTTGCTAATTTAATTCCTTATTGTACATAATGACATATTGACAATGTATTTTTTTTGTTAATCTTCAATAATAATTAATAAAAAGATTTTAAAATGAAAGGGAGGGAGGGAGGGAGGAGGGGCACCAGAGGGAGGTGGTGGGCAGGTGAGCAGGAGAGAATAAGTGAGCGGGTAACCAGAAGGGGAATGGAAAAGGGGTGGGGGGGTAGAAATTACCTTAAGTTAGAGCAATCAATGGCTCTCTCCGATGGTCCACTGCCTCTTATCAGATTCCTTCTTCTTCGGTCCTTTACTTTTTCCTCCTATCACCTTCCCAGCTTCTTACTTCAATGCCCCACCTACCCACCTTCCCCCTCACCAATCACCTTCTAGCTTGTCCTCCTTCCTCTCCCTCCCACCTTCTTATTTCCACTTCTCCACCTGCCCCTCTTCCTTCCCGTCCTGATGAAGGGTCTCGTCCTGAAATGTCGACTTCATTCCCCTTTACAGATACTAGCCCGACCTGTCAAACTCCTCCAGCATTTTGTGTGTGTTGCTTAAGACTTCCAGCACCTGCAGAATCTCTTGTGTTTTTGCGTCGCCTGCTCGAGGGGAGGAGGGAGAATGTCCGGGGTAGGCGGGATCTTTGATGACCATGAGGCATCGATAAGTGCTGATTCTCAGCGCCTGTTTATGGTATTTCAGTGACAGGTCCCGCTGGGTGTCTGGGCAGTGGTGACTCCAATCCCCCCCCATTTGTCATCAAGGTGGGGGCGATTCTGAGCGGCAAGCTCCCTGCTGACATCCCTCGTCCCCTGGGAAGAGAGGGTAGTGATGTACCTGTGTATGGTGTGATCTCTGGATGGTAATGCACACATTGTACGTCGGTACATAAACCAATCCGCTCCTGAGTGTGGATCTCCCTGTCACTGTGTGTCCTGCCAGATGGACGGTCGGCTTGAGATGGCCACTGAGAGAGGTCCGTTTGGACGGGCCTACTTACAATAGTATTGTAAAGATTATCTTCGTATCAGGCAGGGCACAGTTCTGACGGACTGTTCAATAGTGTTAGAACATGGGGGTAGAAGCTGTCTTTGAGCCTGGTGTATTGCACTTCAGGATTTTGTATCTCCTGGGGGGGGGGGGGTGGGGAGAGGCTTTACATCAGTTCATCAAACTGTAGCAAAGAAATGGGTCTGAACCGCAAATTCTTAATCAGTTCACCCAAACTCCAACAGTAGAAGAGTCCAGTTCAGTCCATTAGCATGTTAGCCCCCTCAATGAGGGGTCAAGAGTGGCCCCAGCTCAGCAACCACCCTGGGTCAGCAGTCAGACTGGGGGAGGGATGGGGTTGTTGGGGGGATTTACCGGTGTCCCGATGGGTAAGCTGGGGGTGGCACTGTGACCCGAGATCTCATTCTGACCCTGTTTTCATCTCTACTCCACTTCTCAGCTGTGATAACCAGTCGCCATGCCAACCGTAATACCAGAAGCCTTTAAACATGTCGGCAAGGAGCTGGGTCTTCAAATATGGACCATCGAGGTGAGAGGCAATATTCATGAGTGAAGGGGTGTGTGTGTGTGTGTGTGTGTGTGTGTGTGTGTGTGTGTGTGTGTGTGTGTGTGTGTGTGTGTGTGTGTGTGTGTGTGTGTGTGTGTGTGTGTGTGTGTGTGTGTGTGTGTGGTGTGTGTGTGTGAGAGAGAGAGAGTGTGAGATTTGCCTGTGTGAACTGTTGTGAATTCTTTGATATTTACCAGTTGAAATGTACTTATTTAATTATTAGCCACTGAGGTGGGATTTCAACACAGAACAGTATGTTACACTGACGTGTTCACCTGCTCCAAAATCAAATCTAACCCTTCCCTCCCACATGCCCTCTATTCCTCTATCATCCACGTGCTTATTTAACAGTCTCTTAAATGACCTTAATGTATCAGCCCTCTACCACCATCCCTGGCAGGGACCTCCATGTAAACACCACTCCCCCGTTTGAAACACACCTAGCTCTGACACTCCCCCAGAACTTTCAAATGCCTTAACATTACGTTTCCTTGCATTAGTCACTCCGACCCTGGGAAAAGTCTCCGGCTGCCCACTTGATTTATGTCTCCTATCATCTTGTACAGCTCCTTCAAGTCATCTCTCATCCTCCCTCACTGCAAAGAGATAAACCCCTCACTTGCTTAGTCATTCCAGTTAAAGCAGGCTCTTTAATCCAGACAGCATCCGGATAAATCTCCCCTGCATCCTCGAGGGTTCAGAGTACACAGCTCTGAAACTCTACTTCTCCAGGTGGCCATGAAACCACGAGAGAAAAGCAGCACCGCGATCATCAGCCCCCAAATCCCTCCTCCCCGCACACCAACCCCCAAACCCCTCCTCCCCTCACACCAACCCCCAAACCCCCTCCTCCCCACACACCAAACCCCCCCAACCCCTCCTCCCCACACACCAACTCCCAAATCCCTCCTCCCCACACACCAACCCCCAAACCCCTCCTCCCCACACACCAACCCCTCCTCCCCACACACCAACCCCCAAACCCCTCCTCCCCACACACCAACCCCTCCTCCCCACACACCAACTCCCAAATCCCTCCTCCCACACACCAACCCCCAAACACCTCCTCCCACACACCAACTCCCAAATCCCTCCTCCCCACACACCAACCCCCAAATCCCATCCTCCCCGCACACCAACCCCCAAACCCCTCCTCCCCACACACCCAACCCCTCCTCCCCACACACCAACCCCCAAACCCCTCCTCCCCACACACCAACCCCCAAATCCCTCATCCCCGCACACCAACCCCCAAACCCCTCCTCCCCACACACCAACCCCCAAATCCCTCCTCCCCGCACACCAACCCCTCCTCCCCACACACCAACCCCCAAATCCCTCCTACCCACACACCAACCCCCAAATCCCTCCTCCCCACACACAACCCTCCTCCCACACACCAACCCCCAAATCCCTCCTCCCGCACACCAACCCCTCCTCCCCACACACCAACCCCCAAATCCTCCTCCCCACACACAACCCCCAAATCCCTCCTCCCCACACACCAACCCCTCCTCCCCACACACCAACCCCCAAACCCCTCCTCCCCACACACCAACCCCAAATCCCTCCTCCCCGCACACCAACCCCCAAACCCCTCCTCCCACACACCAACCCCTCCTCCCCGCACACCAACCCCCAAATCCCTCCTCCCCACACACCAACCCCCAAATCCCTCCTCCCCGCACACCAACCCCCAAATCCCTCCTCCCCGCACACCAACCCCCAAATCCCTCCTCCCCACACACCAACCCCCAAACCCCTCCTCCCCACACACCAACCCCCAAATCCCTCCTCCCCACACACCAACCCCCAAACCCCTCCTCCCCTCACACCAACCCCCAAACCTCTCCTCCCCGCACACCAACCCCCAAATCCCTCTCCACGCACACCAACCCCCAAAACCCTCCTCCCCACACACCAACCCCCAATCCCTCCTCCCCACACACCAACCCCTCCTCCCCACACACCAACCCCCAAACCCCTCCTCCCCACACACCAACCCCCAAATCCCTCCTCCCCGCACACCAACCCCTCCTCCCCACACACCAACCCCTAAATCCCTCCTCCCCACACACCAACCCCCAAATCCCTCCTCCCCACACACCAAACCCCCAAATCCCTCCTCCCCACACACCAACCCCCAAACTCCTCCTCCCGCCACACTAACCCCCCAAACCCCTCCTCCCGGCACACCAACCCCCAAACCCCTCCTCCCCGCACACCAACCCCTCCTCCCCACACACCAACCCCTAATCCCTCCTCCCCACACACCAACCCCCCAAATCCCTCCTCCCCACACACCAACCCCCAAACCCCTCCTCCCCACACAGCAACCCCCAAATCCCTCCTCCCCGCACACCAACCCCTCCTCCCCACACACCAACCCCTAAATCCCTCCTCCCCGCACACCAACCCCTCCTCCCCCACACCCAACCCCTAAATCCCTCCTCCCCACACACCAACCCCCAAATCCCTCCTCCCCACACACCAACCCCCAAACACCTCCTCCCACACACCAACCCCTCCTCCCCACACACCAACCCCCAAATCCCTCCTCCCCACACACCAACCCCCAAATCCCTCCTCCCCACACACCAACCCCTCCTCCCCACACACCAACCCCCAAAATCCCTCCTCCCCACACACCAACCCCCAAACCCCTCCTCCCCACACACCAACTCCCTCCTCCCCGTACACCAACCCCCAAATCCCTCCTCCCCACACACCAACCCCCAAATCCCTCCTCCCCGCACACCAACCCCCCAAACCCCTCCTCCCCACACACCAACCCCCAAACCCCCTCCTCCCCGCACACCAACCCCCAAATCCCTCCTCCCCACACACCAACCCCCAAATCCCTCCTCCCCACACACCAACCCCCAAACCCCTCCTCCCCTCACACCAACCCCCAAATCCCTCCTCCCCACACACCAACCCCCAAACCCCTCCTCCCCACACACCAACCCCCAAATCCCTCCTCCCCACACACCAACCCCCAAATCCCTCCTTCCCACACACCAGCCCCTAAATCACTCCTCCCCACACACCAACCCCCAAACCCCTCCTCCCCACACACCAACCCCCAAACCCCTCCTCCCCGCACACCAACCCCCAAATCCCTCCTCCCCGCACACCAACCCCCAAATCCCTCCTCCCCGCACACCAACCCCCAAATCCCTCCTCCCTGCACACCAACCCTCAAATCCCTCCTCCCCACACACCAACCCCCAAACCCCTCCTCCCCGCACACCAACCCCCAAACCCCTCCTCCCCGCACACTAACCCCCAAACCCCTCCTCCCCACACACCAACCCCCAAATCCCTCCTCCCCACACACCAACCCCCAAACCCCTCCTCCCCACACACCAACCCCCCAAACCCCTCCTCCCCGCACACCAACCCCCAAATCCCTCCTCCCCTCACACCAACCCCCAAACCCCTCCTCCCCACACACCAACCCCCAAACCCCTCCTCCCCGCACACCAACCCCCAAATCCCTCCTCCCCACACACCAACCCCCAAACCCCTCCTCCCCTCACACCAACCCCCAACCCCTCCTCCCCACACACCAACCCCTCCTCCCCCTCACACCAACCCCCAAACCCCTCCTCCCCACACACCAACCCCTCCTCCCCGCACACCAACCCCCAAACCCCTCCTCCCCACACACCAACCCCCAAATCCCTCCTCCCCTCACACCAACCCCCAAACCCCTCCTCCCCACACACCAACCCCCAAACCCCTCCTCCCCGCACACCAACCCCCAAATCCCTCCTCCCCACACACCAACCCCTCCTCCCCACACACCAACCCCCAAATCCCTCCTCCCCACACACCAACTCCCAAATCCCTCCTCCCCACACACCAACCCCCAAACCCCTCCTCCCTCACACCAACCCCTAAATCCCTCCTCCCCACACACCAACCCCCAATCCCTCCTCCCCACACACCAACCCCCAAATCCCTCCTCCCCACACACCAACCCCCAAACTCCTCCTCCCCGCACACTAACCCCCAAACCCCTCCTCCCGGCACACCAACCCCCAAACCCCTCCTCCCCGCACACCAACCCCCTCCTCCCCACACACCAACCCCCAAATCCCTCCTCCCCACACACCAACCCCCAAACCCCTCCTCCCACCACAGCAACCCCCAAATCCCTCCTCCCCGCACACCAACCCCTCCTCCCCACACACCAACCCCTAATCCCTCCTCCCCGCACACCAACCCCTCCTCCCCACACAACAACCCCTAAATCCCTCCTCCCCACACACCAACCCCCAAATCCCTCCTCCCCACACACCAACCCCCAAACACCTCCTCCCCACACACCAACCCCCTCCTCCCCACACACCAACCCCCAAATCCCTCCTCCCCACACACCAACCCCCAAATCCCTCCTCCCCACACACCAACCCCTCCTCCCCACACACCAACCCCCAAATCCCTCCTCCCCACACACCAACCCCCAACCCCTCCTCCCCACACACCAACTCCTCCTCCCCGTACACCAACCCCAAATCCCTCCTCCCACACACCAACCCCCCAATCCCTCCTCCCCGCACACCAACCCCCAAACCCCTCCTCCCCACACACCAACCCCCAAACCCCACCTCCCCACACACCAACCCCCCAAACCCCTCCTCCCCGCACACCAACCCCCAAATCCCTCCTCCCCACACACCAACCCCCCAAATCCCTCCTCCCCACACACCAACCCCCAAACCCCTCCTCCCCTCACACCAACCCCCAAATCCCTCCTCCCCACACACCAACCCCCAAACCCCCTCCTCCCCACACACCAACCCCCAAATCCCTCCTCCAACACACCAACCCCCAAATCCCTCCTTCCCACACACCAGCCCCTAAATCACTCCTCCCCACACACCAACCCCCAAACCCCTCCTCCCCACACACCAACCCCCAAACCCCTCCTCCCCGCACACCAACCCCCAAATCCCTCCTCCCCGCACACCAACCCCCAAATCCCCTCCTCCCCGCACACCCAACCCCTCCTCCCCACACACCCAACCCCCAAATCCCTCCTCCCCACACACCAACCCCCCCAAATCCCTCCTCCCCGCACACCAACCCCCAAATCCCTCCTCCCTGCACACCAACCCTCAAATCCCTCCTCCCCACACACCAACCCCCAAACCCCTCCTCCCCACACACCAACCCCCAAAACCCCTCCTCCCCGCACACCAACCCCCAAATCCCTCCTCCCCTCACACCAACCCCCAAACCCCTCCTCCCCACACACCAACCCCCAAACCCCTCCTCCCCGCACACCAACCCCCAAATCCCTCCTCCCCACACACCAACCCCCAAACCCCTCCTCCCCTCACACCCAACCCCCAAACCCCTCCTCCCCACACACCAACCCCTCCTCCCCTCACACCAACCCCCAAACCCCTCCTCCCCACACACCAACCCCTCCTCCCCGCACACCAACCCCCAAACCCCTCCTCCCCACACACCAACCCCCAAATCCCTCCTCCCCACACACCAACCCCCAAACCCCTCCTCCCCGCACACCAACCCCCAAATCCCTCCTCCCCACACACCAACCCCCTCCTCCCCACACACCAACCCCCAAATCCCTCCTCCCCACACACCAACTCCCAAATCCCTCCTCCCCACACACCAACCCCCAAACCCCCTCCTCCCCTCACACCAACCCCCAAACCCCTCCTCCCCACACACCAACCCCCAAACCCCTCCTCCCCACACACCAACCCCCAAATCCCTCCTCCCCACACACCAACCCCCAAACCCCCTCCTCCCCGCACACCAACCCCCAAATCCCTCCTCCCCACACACCAACCCCTCCTCCCCGCACACCAACCCCCAAATCCCACCTCCCCGCACACCAACCCCCAAACCCCTCCTCCCCACACACCAACCCCCAAATCCCTCCTCCCCACACACCAACCCCCAAAACCCCTCCTCCCCACACACCAACCCCCAAATCCCTCCTCCCCACACAACCAACCCCTAAATCCCTCCTCCCCACACACCAACCCCTCCTCCCCACACACCAACCCCTCCTCCCCACACACCAACCCCCAACCCCTCCCCACACACCAACCCCCAAATCCCTCCTCCCCGCACACCAACCCCTCCTCCCCACACACCAACCCCCAAACCCCTCCTCCCCACACACCAACCCCCAAACCCCTCCTCCCCACACACCAACCCCAAATCCCTCCTCCCCACACACCAACCCCTAAATCCCTCCTCCCCACACACCAACCCCTCCTCCCCACACACCAACCCCCAAACCCCTCCTCCCCACACACCAACCCCTCCTCCCGCACACCAACCCCAAACCCCTCCTCCCCACACACCAACCCCAAATCCCTCCTCCCCGCACACCAACCCCTCCTCCCCCACACACCAACCCCCAAACCCCTCCTCCCACACACCAACCCCCAAATCCCTCCTCCCCGCACACCAACCCCTCCTCCCCCACACACCAACCCCCAAACCCCTCCTCCCCACACACCAACCCCCAAACCCCTCCTCCCCACACACCAACTCCCAAATCCCTCCTCCCCGCACACCAACCCCTCCTCCCCACACACCAACCCAAAAACCCCTCCTCCCCACACACCAACCCCCAAACCCCTCCTTCCCGCACACCAACCCCTCCTCCCCACACACCAACCCCCAAACCCCTCCTCCCCGCACACCAACCCCTCCTCCCCACACACCAACCCCCAAATCCCTCCTCCCCGCACACCAACCCCCAAACCCCTCCTCCCCGCACACCAACCCCTCCTCCCACACACCAACCCCTAAATCCCTCCTCCCCCACACACCAACCCCCAAATCCCTCCTCCCCGCACACCAACCCCCAAACCCCTCCTCCCCACACACCAACCCCTGCTCCCCACACACCAACCCCCAAATCCCTCCTCCCCACACACCAACCCCCAAACCCCTCCTCCCCACACACCAACCCCCAAATCCCTCCTCCCCACACACCAACCCCTCCTCCCACACACCAACCCCCAAACCCCTCCTCCCACACACCAACCCCTCCTCCCCACACACCAACCCCCAAACCCCTCCTCCCCACACACCAACCCCTCCTCCCCACACACCAACCCCCAAATCCCTCCTCCCCACACACCAACCCCCAAATCCCTCCTCCCCACACACCAACTCCCAAATCCCTCCTCCCCGCACACCAACCCCCAAATCCCTCCTCCCGCACACCAACCCCCAAACCCCTCCTCCCCACACACCAACCCCTCCTCCCCCACACACCAACCCCCAAATCCCTCCTCCCCGCACACCAACCCCCAAATCCCTCCTCCCCACACACCAACCCCCAAACCCCTCCTCCCCTCACACCAAACCCCCAAACCCCTCCTCCCCACACACCAACCCCCAAACCCCTCCCTCCCACACACCAACCCCCAAACCCCTCCTCCCCACACACCACCCCCAAACCCCTACTCCCCCACACACCAACCCCCAAACCCCTCCTCCCCACACACCAACCCCCAAATCCCTCCCTCCCCACACACCAACCCCTCCTCCCCACACACCAACCCCCAAACCCCTCCTCCCACACACCAACCCCCAAACCCCTCCTCCCCACACACCAACCCCCAAATCCCTCCTCCCCACACACCAACCCCTCCTCCCCACACACCAACCCCTCCTCCCCACACACCAACCCCCCAAATCCCTCCTCCCCGCACACCAACCCCCAAACCCCTCCTCCCCACACACCAACCCCTCCTCCCCACACACCAACCCCCAAATCCCTCCTCCCCGCACACCAACCCCCAAATCCCTCCTCCCCGCACACCAACCCCCAAACCCCTCCTCCCCACACACCAACCCCCAAATCCCTCCTCCCCACACACCATCCCCCAAATCCCTCCTCCCCACACACCAACCCCCTAAATCCCTCCTACCCACACACCAACCCCCAAATCCCTCCTCCCCGCACACCAACCCCCAAACCCCTCCTCCCCACACACCAACCCCTCCTCCCCACACACCAACCCCTAAATCCCTCCTCCCCACACACCAACCCCCAATCCCTCCTCCCCGCACACCAACCCCCAAACCCCTCCTCCCCACACACCAACCCCCAAACCCCTCCTCCCCGCACACCAACCCCCAAACCCCTCCTCCCCGCACACCAACCCCCAAACCCCTCCTCCCCACACACCAACCCCCAAATCCCTCCTCCCCACACACCAACCCCCCAAATCCCTCCTCCCCACACACCAACCCCCAAACTCCTCCTCCCCGCACACCAACCCCCAAATCCCTCCTCCCCACACACCAACCCCCAAACCCCTCCTCCCCACACACCAACCCCCAAATCCCTCCTCCCCGCACACCAACCCCCAAACCCCTCCTCCCCGCACACTAACCCCCAAACCCCTCCTCCCCGCACACTAACCCCCAAACCCCTCCTCCCACACACCAACCCCCAAATCCCTCCTCCCCACACACCAACCCCCAAATCCCTCCTCCCCGCACACCAACCCCCAAACCCCTCCTCCCCACACACCAACCCCCAAACCCCTCCTCCCCTCACACCAATCCTCAAACCCCTCCTCCCCACACACCAACCCCCAAACCCCTCCTCCCCACACACCAACCCCTCCTCCCCACACACCAACCCCCAAATCCTCCTCCCCGCACACCAACCCCCAAATCCCTCCTCCCCCACACACCAACCCCCAAATCTCTCCTCCCCACACACCAACCCCCAAACCCCTCCTCCCCACACACCAACCCCCAAATCCCTCCTCCCCACACACCAACCCCCAAATCTCTCCTCCCCACACACCAACCCCCAAACCCCTCCTCCCGCACACCAACCCCCAAATACCTCCTCCCCGCACACCAACCCCTCCTCCCCACACACCAACCCCCAAATCCCTCCTCCCCACACACAACCAACCCCCAAACCCCTCCTCCCCACACACCAACACCCAAACCCCTCCTCCCCACACACCAACCCCCAAATCCCTCCTCCCCACACACCAACCCCTCCTCCCCACACACCAACCCCTCCTCCCCGCACACCAACCCCCAAATCCCTCCTCCCCGCACACCAACCCCTCCTCCCCACACACAACCCCCAAATCCCTCCTCCCCGCACACCAACCCCTCCTCCCCACACACCAACCCCCAAATCCCTCCTCCCCGCACACCAACCCCTCCTCCCCACACACCACCCCCAAACCCCTCCTCCCCACACACCAACCCCAAACCCCTCCTCCCCACACACCAACTCCCAAACCCCTCCTCCCCGCACACCAACCCCTCCTCCCCACACACCAACCCCCAAACCCCTCCTCCCCACACACCAACCCCCAAACCCCTCCTCCCCACACACCAACCCCCAAACCCCTCCTCCCCGCACACCAACCCCAAATCCCTCCTCCCCACACACCAACCCCCAAACCCCTCCTCCCCACACACCAACCCCCAAACCCCTCCTCCCCGCACACCAACCCCCAAATCCCTCCTCCCCTCACACCAACCCCCAAATCCCTCCTCCCCACACACCAACCCCAAATCCCTCCTCCCCACACACCAACCCCCAAAACCCCTCCTCCCCACACACCAACCCCCAAACCCCTCCTCCCCGCACACCAACCCCCAAATCCCTCCTCCCCTCACACCAACCCCCAAATCCCTCCTCCCCACACACCAACCCCCAAATCCCTCCTCCCCACACACCAACCCCAAACCCCTCCTCCCCACACACCAACCCCCAAACCCCTCCTCCCCGCACACCAACCCCTCCTCCCCACACACCAACCCCCAAATCCCTCCTCCCCACACACCAACCCCCAAATCCCTCCTCCCCACACACCAACCCCCAAATCCCTCCTCCCCGCACACCAACCCCTCCTCCCCGCACACCAACCCCTCCTCCCCACACACCAACCCCCAAATCCCTCCTCCCCACACACCAACCCCCAAATCCCTCCTCCCCACACACCAACCCCCAAACCCCTCCTCCCCACACACCAACCCCCAAACCCCTCCTCCCCGCACACCAACCCCTCCTCCCCACACACCAACCCCCAAATCCCTCCTCCCCACACACCAACCCCCAATCCCCTCCTCCCCACACACCAACCCCCAAACCCTCCTCCCCTCACACCCAACCCCCAAACCCATCCTCCCCACACACCAACCCCCAAACCCCTCCTCCCCACACACCAAACCCCAAACCCCTCCTCCCCACACACCAGCCCCCAAACCCCTCCTCCCCACACACCAACCCCCAAACCCCTCCTCCCCGCACACCAACCCCTCCTCCCCACACACCAACCCCCAAATCCCTCCTCCCCACACACCAACCCCCAAATCCCTCCTCCCCACACACCAACCCC
Source organism: Hemitrygon akajei (assembly GCF_048418815.1). Taxonomy (NCBI): domain Eukaryota; kingdom Metazoa; phylum Chordata; class Chondrichthyes; order Myliobatiformes; family Dasyatidae; genus Hemitrygon; species Hemitrygon akajei. The sequence goes on along the minus strand of NC_133131.1, from coordinate 169,896,407 downwards.
CAAACCCCTCCTCCCCACACATCAACCCCCAAACCCCTCCTCCCCTCACACCAACCCCCAAACCCCTCCTCCCCACACACCAACCCCCCAAACCCCCTCCTCCCCACACACCAACCCCCAAACCCCTCCTCCCCACACAGCAGCCCCCAAACCCTCCTCCCCCACCACACCAACCCCCAAACCCCTCCTCCCCACACACCAACTCCCAAACCCCTCCTCCCCACACACCAACCCCTCCTCCCCACACACCAACCCCCAAACCCCTCCTCCCCACACACCAACCCCTCCTCCCCACACACCAACCCCCAAACCCCTCCTCCCCACACACACCAACCCCAAACCCCTCCTCCCCACACACCAACCCCCAAATCCCTCCTCCCCGCACACCAACCCCTCCTCCCCACACACCAACCCCCAAATACCTCCTCCCCACACACCAACCCCCAAACCCCTCCTCCCCGCACACCAACCCCTCCTCCCCACACACCAACCCCCAAACCCCTCCTCCCCACACACCAACCCCTCCTCCCCACACACCAACCCCCAAATCCCTCCTCCCCACACACCACCCCCAAATCCCTCCTCCCCGCACACCAACCCCCCAAACCCCTCCTCCCCACACACCAACCCCCAAACCCCTCCTCCCCTCACACCAACCCTCAAACCCCTCCTCCCCACACACCAACCCCCAAACCCCTCCTCCCACACACCAACCCTCCTCCCCACACACCAACCCCAAATCCCTCCTCCCCGCACACCAACCCCCAAATCCCTCCTCCCCACACACCAACCCCCAAATCTCTCCTCCCCACACACCAACCCCCAAACCCCTCCTCCCCACACACCAACCCCCAAATCCCTCCTCCCCACACACCAACCCCCAAATCTCTCCTCCCACACACCAACCCCCAAACCCCTCCTCCCGCACACCAACCCCCAAATACCTCCTCCCCGCACACCAACCCCTCCTCCCCACACACCAACCCCCCAAATCCTCCTCCCCACACACCAACCCCCAAACCCCTCCTCCCCACACACCAACCCCCAAACCCCTCCTCCCCACACACCAACCCCCAAATCCTCCTCCCCACACACCAACCCCTCCTCCCCACACACCAACCCCTCCTCCCCGCACACCAACCCCCAAATCCCTCCTCCCCGCACACCAACCCCTCCTCCCCACACACCAACCCCCAAATCCCTCCTCCCCGCACACCAACCCCTCCTCCCCACACACAACCCCCAAATCCTCCTCCCCGCACACCAACCCCTCCTCCCCACACACCAACCCCCAAACCCCTCCTCCCCACACACCAACCCCCAAACCCCCTCCTCCCCACACACCAACTCCCAAACCCCTCCTCCCCGCACACCAACCCCTCCTCCCCACACACCAACCCCCAAACCCCTCCTCCCCACACACCAACCCCCAAACCCCTCCTCCCCACACACCAACCCCCAAATCCCTCCTCCCCACACACCAACCCCTAAATCCCCTCCTCCCCACACACAACCCCTCCTCCCCGCACACCAACCCCCAAATCCCTCCTCCCCACACACCAACCCCCAAACCCCTCCTCCCCACACACCCAACCCCCAAACCCCTCCTCCCCGCACACCAACCCCCAAATCCCTCCTCCCCTCAACACCAACCCCCAAATCCCTCCTCCCCACACCACCAACCCCCAAATCCCTCTTCCCCACACACCAACCCCCAAACCCCTCCTCCCCACACACCAACCCCCAAACCCCTCCTCCCCGCACACCAACCCCCAAATCCCCTCCTCCCCTCACACCAACCCCCAAATCCCTCCTCCCCACACACCAACCCCCAAATCCCTCCTCCCCACACACCAACCCCCCAAACCCCTCCTCCCCACACACCAACCCCCAAACCCCTCCTCCCCGCACACCAACCCCTCCTCCCCACACACCAACCCCCAAATCCCTCCTCCCCACACACCAACCCCCAAATCCCTCCTTCCCACACACCAACCCCCAAATCCCTCCTCCCCGCACACCAACCCCTCCTCCCCGCACACCAACCCCTCCTCCCCACACACCAACCCCTAAATCCCTCCTCCCAACACACCAACCCCCAAATCCCTCCTCCCCACACACCAACCCCCAAACCCCTCCTCCCACACACACCAACCCCCAAACCCCTCCTCCCCGCACACCAACCCTCCTCCCCACACCACCACCCAAATCCCTCCTCCCCACACACCAACCCCAATCCCCTCCTCCCCACACACCAACCCCCAAACCCCTCCTCCCTCACACCAACCCCAAACCCCTCCTCCCCACACACCAACCCCCAAACCCCTCCTCCCCACACACCAACCCCCAAACCCCTCCTCCCCACACACCAGCCCCAAACCCCTCCTCCCCACACACCAACCCCCAAACCCCTCCTCCCCGCACACCAACCCCTCCTCCCCACACACCAACCCCCAAATCCCTCCTCCCCACACACCAACCACCAAATCCCTCCTCCCCACACACCAACCCCCAAACCCCTCCTCCCCACACATCAACCCCAAACCCTCCTCCCCTCACACCAACCCCCAAACCCCTCCTCCCCACACACCAACCCCCAAACCCCTCCTCCCCACACACCAACCCCCAAACCCCTCCTCCCCACACAGCAGCCCCCAAACCCCTCCTCCCCACACACCAACCCCCAAACCCCTCCTCCCCACACACCAACTCCCAAACCCCTCCTCCCCACACACCAACCCCTCCTCCCCACACACCAACCCCCAAACCCCTCCTCCCACACACCAACCCCTCCTCCCCACACACCAACCCCCAAACCCCTCCTCCCCCACACACCAACCCCCAAAACCCCTCCTCCCCACACACCAACCCCCAAATCCCTCCTCCCCGCACACCAACCCCCTCCTCCCCACACACCAACCCCCAAATACCTCCTCCCCACACACCAACCCCCAAACCCCTCCTCCCCGCACACCAACCCCTCCTCCCCACACACCAACCCCAAACCCCTCCTCCCCACACACCAACCCCTCCTCCCCACACACCAACCCCCAAATCCCTCTCCCCACACACCAACCCCCAAACCCCTCCTCCCCACACACCAACCCCCTCCTCCCCGCACACCAACCCCCAAACCCCTCCTCCCCACACACCAACCCCCAAATCCCTCCTCCCCACACACCAACCCCCAAATCCCTCCTCCCCACACACCAACCCCCAAATCCCTCCTCCCCACACACCAACCCCCAAACCCCTCCTCCCCACACAACCAACCCCCAAATCCCTCCTCCCCGCACATCAACCCCCAAAATCCCTCCTCCCCACACACCAACCCCTAAATCCCTCCTCCCCACACACCAACCCCCAAATCCCTCCTCCCCGCACACCAACCCCCAAACCCCCTCCTCCCACACACCACCCCTCCTCCCCACACACCAACCCCAAATCCCGCCTCCCCACACACCAACCCCCAAATCCCTCCTCCCACACACCAACCCCCCAAATCCCTCCTCCCCACACACCAACCCCCAAATCCCTCCTCCCCACACACCAACCCCCAAACCCCCTCCTCCCCACACACCAACCCCCAAATCCCTCCTCCCCGCACATCAACCCCCAAATCCCTCCTCCCCACACACCAACCCCTAAATCCCTCTCCCCACACACCAACCCCCAAATCCCTCCTCCCCGCACACCAACCCCCAAACCCCTCCTCCCCACACACCAACCCCTCCTCCCCACACACCAACCCCTAAATCCCTCCTCCCCACACACCAACCCCCAAATCCCTCCTCCCCGCACACCAACCCCCAAACCCCTCCTCCCCGCACACCAACCCCTCCTCCCCACACACCAACCCCCAAATCCCGCCTCCCCGCACACCAACCCCTCCTCCCCACACACCAACCCCCAAATCCCTCCTCCCCACACACCAACCCCCAAACCCCTCCTCCCCACACACCAACCCCCAAACCCCTCCTCCCCGCACACCAACCCCCAAATCCCTCCTCCCCTCACACCAACCCCCAAATCCCTCCTCCCCACACACCAACCCCCAAATCCCTCCTCCCCACACACCAACCCCCAAACCCCTCCTCCCACACACCAACCCCCAAACCCCTCCTCCCCGCCACCACCAAACCCCCAAATCCCTCCTCCCCTCACACCAACCCCAAATCCCTCCTCCCCACACACCAACCCCCAAATCCCTCCTCCCCACACACCAACCCCCAAACCCCTCCTCCCCACACACCAACCCCCAAACCCCTCCTCCCCGCACACCAACCCCTCCTCCCCACACACCAACCCCCCAAATCCCTCCTCCCCACACACCAACACCCAAATCCCTCCTTCCCACACACCAACCCCCAAATCCCTCCTCCCCGCACACCAACCCCTCCTCCCCGCACACCAAACCCCTCCTCCCCACACACCAACCCCTAAATCCCTCCTCCCCACACACCAACCCCCAAATCCCTCCTCCCACACACCAACCCCCAAACCCCTCCTCCCCACACACCAACCCCCAAACCCCTCCTCCCCGCACACCAACCCCTCCTCCCCACACACCAACCCCCAAATCCCTCCTCCCCACACACCAACCCCCCAATCCCCTCCTCCCCACACACCAACCCCCAAACCCTCCTCCCCTCACACCAACCCCCAAACCCCTCCTCCCCACACACCAACCCCCAAAACCCCTCCTCCCCACACACCAACCCCCAACCCCTCCTCCCACACACCAGCCCCCAAACCCTCCTCCCCACACACCAACCCCCAAACCCCTCCTCCCCCGCACACCAACCCCTCCTCCCCACACACCAACCCCCAAATCCCTCCTCCCCACACACCAACCACAAATCCCTCCTCCCCACACACCAACCCCCAAAACCCCTCCTCCCCACACATCAACCCCCAAACCCCTCCTCCCCTCACACCAACCCCCAAACCCCTCCTCCCCACACACCAACCCCCAAACCCCTCCTCCCCCACACACCAACCCCCCCAAACCCCTCCTCCCCACACAGCAGCCCCCAAACCCCTCCTCCCCACACACCAACCCCAACCCCTCCTCCCCCACACACCAACTCCCAAACCCCTCCTCCCCACACACCAACCCTCCTCCCCACACACACCAACCCCCAAACCCCTCCTCCCCACACACCAACCCCTCCTCCCCACACACCAACCCCCAAACCCCTCCTCCCCACACACAACCCCCAAACCCCTCCTCCCCACACACCAACCCCAAATCCCTCCTCCCCGCACACCAACCCCTCCTCCCCACACACCAACCCCCAAATACCTCCTCCCCACACACCAACCCCCAAACCCCTCCTCCCCGCACACCAACCCCTCCTCCCCACACACCAACCCCCAAACCCCTCCTCCCCACACACCAACCCCTCCTCCCCACACACCAACCCCCAAATCCCTCCTCCCCACACACCAACCCCCAACCCCTCCTCCCCACACACCAAACCCCTCCTCCCCGCACACCAACCCCCCAAACCCCTCCTCCCACACACCAACCCCCAAATCCCTCCTCCCCACACACCAACCCCCAAATCCCTCCTCCCCACACACCAACCCCCAAATCCCTCCTCCCCACACACCCACCAACCCCCAAAACCCCTCCTCCCCACACACCAACCCCAAATCCCTCCTCCCGCACATACAACCCCCAAATCCCTCCTCCCCACACACCAACCCCTAAATCCCTCCTCCCCACACACCAACCCCCAAATCCCTCCTCCCGCACACCAACCCCAAACCCCTTCCCCACACACCAACCCCTCCTCCCCACACACCAACACCCCAAATCCCGCCTCCCCACACACCAACCCCCAAATCCCTCCTCCCCACACACCAACCCCCAAAATCCCTCCTCCCCACACACCAACCCCCAAATCCCTCCTCCCCACACACCAACCCCCCAAACCCCTCCTCCCCACACACCAACCCCCAAATCCCTCCTCCCGCACATCAACCCCCAAATCCCCTCCTCCCCACACACCAACCCCTAAATCCCTCCTCCCCACACACCAACCCCCAAATCCCTCCTCCCCGCACACCAACCCCCAAACCCCTCCTCCCCACACACCAACCCCTCCTCCCCACACACCAACCCCTAAATCCCTCCTCCCCACACACCAACCCCCAAATCCCTCCTCCCCGCACACCAACCCCCAAACCCCTCCTCCCCGCACACCAACCCTCCTCCCCACACACCAAACCCCCAAATCCCGCCTCCCCGCACACCAACCCCTCCTCCCCACACACCAACCCCCAAATCCCTCCTCCCCACACAACCAACCCCCAAATCCCTCCTCCCCGCACACCAACCCCTCCTCCCCACACAACCAACCCCCAAATCCCTCCTCCCCACACACCAACCCCAAACCCCTCCTCCCCACACACCAACCCCCAAACCCCTCCTCCCCACACACCAACCCCAAATCCCTCCTCCCGCACATCAACACCCCAACCCCTCCTCCCCACACACCAACCCCCAAACCCCTCCTCCCCACACACCAACTCCCAAACCCCTCCTCCCCACACACCAACCCCTCCTCCCCACACACCAACCCCCAAACCCCTCCTCCCCACACACCAACCCCTCCTCCCCACACACCAACCCCCAAACCCCTCCTCCCCACACACCAACCCCCAAACCCCTCCTCCCCACACACCAACCCCCAAATCCCTCCTCCCCGCACACCAACCCCTCCTCCCCACACACCAACCCCCAAATACCTCCTCCCCACACACCAACCCCCAACCCCTCCTCCCGCACACCAACCCCTCCTCCCCACACACCAACCCCCAAACCCCTCCTCCCCACACACCAACCCCTCCTCCCCACACACCAACCCCCAAATCCCCTCCTCCCCACACACCAACCCCCAAACCCCTCCCTCCCCACACACCAACCCCCAAATCCCTCCTCCCCGCACATCAACCCCCAAATCCCTCCTCCCCACACACCAACCCCCTAAATCCCTCCTCCCCACACACCAACCCCCAAATCCCTCCTCCCCGCACACCAACCCCCAAACCCCTCCTCCCCACACACCAACCCCTCCTCCCCACACACCAACCCCCAAATCCCGCCTCCCCACACACCAACCCCCAAATCCCTCCTCCCCCACACACCAACCCCCAAATCCTCCTCCCCACACACCAACCCCCAAATCCCTCCTCCCCACACACCAACCCCCAAACCCCTCCTCCCCACACACCAACCCCCAAATCCCTCCTCCCCGCACATCAACCCCCAAATCCCTCCTCCCCACACACCAACCCCTAAATCCTCCTCCCCACACACCAACCCCCCAAATCCCTCCTCCCGCACACCAACCCCCAAACCCCTCCTCCCCACACACCAACCCCTCCTCCCACACACACCAACCCCTAAATCCCTCCTCCCCACACACCAACCCCCAAATCCCTCCTCCCCGCACACCAACCCCCAAACCCCTCCTCCCCGCACACCAACCCCTCCTCCCCACACACCAACCCCCAAATCCCGCCTCCCGCACACCAAACCCTCCTCCCCACACACCAACCCCCAATCCCTCCTCCCCACACACCAACCCCCAAATCCCTCCTCCCCGCACACCAACCCCTCCTCCCCACACACCAACCCCCAAATCCCTCCTCCCCACACACCAACCCCCAAACCCCTCCTCCCCACACACCAACCCCCCAAACCCCTCCTCCCACACACCAACCCCCAAATCTCTCCTCCCCACACACCAACCCCCAAACCCCTCCTCCCCGCACACCAACCCCCAAATCCCTCCTCCCCCACACACCAACCCCCAAATCCCTCCTCCCCGCACACCAACCCCCTCCTCCCCACACACCAACCCCCAAATCCCTCCTCCCCACACACCAACCCCCAAACCCCTCCTCCCCACACACCAACCCCCAAACCCCTCCTCCCCACACACCAACCCCCAAATCTCTCCTCCCCACACACCAACCCCCAAACCCCTCCTCCCCGCACACCAACCCCCAAATCCCTCCTCCCCACACACCAACCCCCAAATCTCTCCTCCCCACACACCAACCCCCAAACCCCTCCTCCCCACACACCAACCCCCAAATACCTCCTCCCCGCACACCAACCCCTCCTCCCCACACACCAACCCCCAAATCCCTCCTCCCCGTATACCAACCCCCAATACAAAGGAACCTTAAGACTGGAAAAAAGTCCAAAGCCCAAGTCTACATCCAAGACACAGAAACTTCTCTCTAAATCTCCCACGACCTTCCTATAATGAGGCGACCAGAACTGAACACAATATTCCACGTGTGATAGAGCTGCCATATTACTTCACGGCTCTTGGACTCCTTCCCCCAACTGATGAATGCAACACACCATATGCTGTCTTTACCTCCGATCCATTTGCTTTGTGTCTTGGAGGGATCCACCCCAAGCTCCTCCTCTTCCTCCACGCTGCTACTGGTTGGCCCCCATTGGTCAGGATTGACCATGGATGGTGTGTTCTAGCTATCATAAGCAAGCCAGGGCAGTACGATATGGAGAGCGAGGTGTTGCCCATGTAGCAGACTCCCCCTCTCCACGCAGCCGACGAATCCAAAGGAACGGGCAATACTGACACAGATTGGCACCAGCAGCGTCACAGGGGTTGCCAGTCGGTATTGAACTCAATGCAGGCCTGTCTTAGGGACTCCAAGCTCCAGATTTTTCCCTCAAGGTTTACTCCCGAAGATTTCCCCCTGAGTGGGTGTAGCCACAAGGCAGTGCAAGCTTGAGATCGGAGTTTTCCTTCCTGGTGAGATGCCAGCCACGGCTGATGAGCCCCATCTGCCTGGAGTGACTGGTTAAGGCGCCAGTAACCCACCTCTGCCCCTTCTCCTGTCAGCAGAAGTAGTAGCCAAGTCACTTGCGAAGGCCAGGAGCTGGACATGGTTGCCAGAGGCTATTTGACACCCATGCCATTGGGAGCATTTAATAGGTAGTGGGAGCTTACTCCACTACCCCATACACCCCCCACGCTCTGCCCCAACTATGACAACCTTAAGGAATCATTGTTATAAATTATACGGTAGTACTAATGTAGCATCCGTGCCCCCCATTTACCCCCGTTTGCCTCGGGTGAACCGCCAACAGTGCAATACTTCGGTGTAAATACGGAGTAATGCCCCCCCCCCCCCCAGTACACGCTCGCAACACAAATATTAGACAATACACCAAAAGCAAGTAAATAATTGCAACTTTATAGTTATATCTTAGTGATGGGTTGGTAGAAACAGATAACCCAAAGGCGTCAAATCAGTAAGTTTATCAGTTTGTGCACATAATACTTTAATACGTTGGAGCTCACGCCTCCGGTTCCATCCACAATGACCTTCCGAGCCTTCGGTCACCCCGTCCGAACTGCCAATGTCCAGTATCCACCGCCCTGGAACCGCTGTCCGCTCCTCGCCACGTCCGTCCCCCTCGCTCTCCTCCAGAAAAAAACCACGAACTCCCACTCAGCTCACACATACAAGATAGCATAACAATTCTCCATCGGTTAGTTCCTCCCTTATCTGCCGTCATAACCCAAACATTCCAGATACAGAAACCCATTACAGCATTAAGTAACATTACAGAGAAGCCATTTTGTTAGCACCACAGTTAACACCACAGTTACTGGTACTGAGAGCCCTACACTAATAATAACCATGATACGGTTAAGGGAGTGTGAAGGAGCTGCTAAGGGTCCTGCCATTAACCCTCTACTCTGCTTCAATGAACAAATGTTTCATGAATGTTTGACCACTGCCTATGGGTTACTGGTCACTCAAACCGGACCACTGGCCTGACTGCACCAATGTTCTGACTAGCTCCAGGTCAGCTGCAGAGTTCCCAGTTTCTCCGTCCCCACTTCTACTGGAAGCCTTTACCTAGACCATTCGGAACATTAAACCCTCTCGTATATCCCCTGAACCTTTCTGTTCCGGTCACCTCATTATAGGAAGGATGTGGAAGCTTTAGAGAGGGTGCAGAGGAGATTTACTGGGATGCTGACCAGATTAGGGAGTCTGTCTTGTGAGGGTAGGTTGAGTGAGCCGGGGTTTTTCTCTTTGGCGTGCAAGAGGGTGAGAGCCAACTTGACAGAGGTGTACAAGGTGATAAGAGGCATAGACCGAGTGGACAGCCAGAGACTTTTCCCCAGGGTGGAAATCGCTAACACTAGTGGGTGTAATCTTAAGGTAATTGCAGGAAAGCAAAGGGAATTTTTCATACGGAATTTTTTTAACTGAACATTGTGGGTGCGTGGAATGTCCTGCTGGGGTAGTAGAAGAGGCAGATACATTAGCCACATTTAAGAGACTCTTAGATAGGCTTGTGGATGATAGGTAAATGGGGGGGGGGGGTTGTATGTGGAAGGGAAGGATTAGATTACTCTGAGTAGGTTAAAGGTTGGTACAACGTTGTAGGCCAAAGGGCCAATACTGTGATGTAATGTTCTGTGTCTCTAGCAGAGCCCCAGGTTCCCCCATCCCCCTAGCACAGGCAACCTCTACCTAGACTATTCAGAACATTGAACCTGCTCAAATCTCCCCTGAATGTTCTGCCCCTGGCTGGGAGAATCTGCCTCCTTGGCACAAGAGGAGCCTCCGTATCCAACACATCATCCTCCGCAACTCCCACCACCTCCGAAGGAACCCTACCACCAGACATATCTTTTACCCCATCCGCTTTCTGCAGGGATCGCTCCCTTCTCCATTCATCCCTCCCCACTAATCTCCCTCCCAGCACGTATCCCTGCAAGTGGCCAGATTACTACGCCTGCCCATTGACCTCCTCGCTCACCTCCACTCAGGGCCCCAAACTGTCCTTCCCCTCCCACCACCTTTTTAATTCTGCTGTCTCCCGCCTTCCTTTCCAGTCCTGAAGAAGGGTCTCGGCTCAAACGTCAACTATCTATTCCCCTCCGTAGATGCTGCCTGGCCCTGCTGAGTTCCTCCAGCATTCTGTGTGTGTAGCTCTGGATTTCCAGCATCTGCAGACGTTTTCTTGTCTACCTCCTGACAAGCAGCTCTTGGTGAGCCGCCGTTTACCGGCCGTGAAGCCTCTACTACTGAGTCCTCGGCTCACAGAGTAACGTGGCGCGGATTCCCCCTTCCCTACTGATGTCTGGTGTGTCTCTTTTGCAGAAAATGGAAGTGGTCCCTGTCCCTCCAAACGCTTACGGGAACTTCTTCGAAGGCGATTGCTACTTGATATTGTTCGTAAGTACAAGCACCGGAGAACCTCGGGGAACGCAAGCAAAGCACTCGTCTGTCGAGAGAGAGAAACAGAGTTAATGTTTCATCAGACAGAGAGAGAGAACACCACGGTTTTGAGTACCAGAGAAGGGAGGGGAGGGAATATGTAGAACAAAGAAAGATAGGGAGAGACCAAGTGGATTCATGGGGCGATGAGGCTTTTTGTGTTGCGTTGCTGCGACACATGGCTAGCAGCCTCCACTGCATTGAGTCACAGAGTCTTATTGCATGGAAAGAGACCACTCTGGATGGATTTTAAGCAATGCTAATGCCCCCACCACAACCACAGTCTCTGGCAGCTCATTCTGAACAGGCACCACCCGTTTCCTGATGGCCTTTACAAATTTCTCAGCTCTGATCCTAAAACTATGCCCTCTTGTTTCAGCTCCCCCTTCCTTGGGGGGAAAAGGCTGTTTTTCACTCTGTCCACGCTCCTCATAAGCTTGTACCCTCTATCAGGTCACCCCTCAATCTCCTACATTCCAGGGGAGTTTTCCCTGGAGTTTCAGAGGCTGAGGGGGCAAATTTTTCACCCGGAAGGCGGTGAATATATCAAACAATATACAGCCCTGTGCAAAATGTTTTAGGCAAATTGTGTATAGCTAGGGTGCCTAAGACTTTGGCACGGTACCATAGCCACTCTGCCAATGGCAGTGGTGGAGGTGGGTTTAATTACAAGGTTTAAAAGATGGGAAAGGGGGGCGGGAAAGGTTTAGAGCAGGGCTTCCTAACCTGGGGTCCACAGTTAACTGTACGTCGGGGATTGCTGTTTTAGATAGAGGAATCCAGGCCAGCTGGGGCTAGCTCAGGCAAGCAGCTTTGCCAGCATGGTTAAGTTGGGCTGAAGGGCCTGTTAACACACTGTATGACTATACAACCATCAGGGGCCACTGCAGCCTTGCAAACATATAAGCGTGGAAGTGTACAGTACAGGAATAGGCCATTCAGCCCACAATGTCTGTGCTAAGCACAATGCCAAATTAAACTTAATCTCTTGTCTGTACATGATCCATTTCCATCTATTCATGTGTTTAACAGTTTCTTAAAGGCCTCTATTACATCTGCTTCCATCACCATCTCTGGTACCCTGTTCTAGACACCCATAGCACTCTGTCAAAAAAAACCTTGCCTCACATGTCTTTAAGCTTTTCCACTCTCACCTGAAATGCTTGCCCTCTGGTACTTGGCTCAAACCTTTCCAGTTATTGGGCAATGAGGAAATGGCAGAGACTTTGAATGACTATTTTTGTGTCGGTCTTCACGGCGGAGGGCACATCTAACATGCCAAAGAGAAATGTTATGGATGTGACGGGAGGTGAGGACCTCGATACAATAGCTATCACTAAAGAGGGAGTGCTGAGCAAACTTGTGGGCCTGAAGATAGAGATGTCCCCTGGTCCTGATGGAATGCACCCCAGGGTGCTGAAGGAAATGGCCGAGGTTATAGTGGAGGCTTTGGTGACGATTTACCAAAATTCTCTGGACTCTGGGCAAGTCCTGGCAGATTGGAAGATGGTAAATGTCACGACACTGTTCAGAAAAGGGATGTAGGCAAAAGGCAGGTAACTATAGGCCAGTTAGTTTAACATCTGTAGTTGGGAAAATGCTTGAAGCTGTCATTAAAGAAGGAATAGTGAGGCATCTGGAAAGAAATGGATCCATCAGGCAGATGAGGCATGGATTCAGCAAAGGCAGGTCCTGTCTGACAAACTTACTGGGGTTCTTTGAGGATATTACAAGTGCAGTGGATAGAGGGGAACAGATCAACATTATTTACTTGGATTTCCAGAAGGTGTTCGATAAGGTGCCACACAAAAGACTTATCCATAAGATAAGGATGCATAGAGTTGGGAGTGATGTATTGATCATCATTACAGAATGTCTCTCCGGTGCTTCCTGCTCCCTCCCCTCTCCCTTCCCCTTTTCCCAACCATGATTCCCGTCTCCCTGCCTCCTTCCCACTCTCAGCCCACAATAGACCCAGATCAGAATCAGGTTTGTCATCACTCACATGTCATGAAATTTGTAATTTTTTTGCGACAGCAGTACAGTGTAATACATAAACTTGGTACAATAAACTTAGTATTGTGCAACAGGTCTTTGGAACCCCAACTATATAGATGCGCCTTAGACTTTTGCATACTACTGTATATCATGAAATCTGTTGTTTTCACAACAGGACATGCCCCCTTCTCATTGCTACCATGAGGAATGAGGCACAGGAGCCTGTGGACACACACTCAATGGTTCAGGAACAGCCTCTTCCCCTCTGCCATCAGATTTCTGAACGGACAGTGAACACCACCTCACTATATTTGCTCTCTTTTTGCACTATTTATTTAATTCAGTTTATACGTGCTGCTCCTATATCTTATTGTTTTTTATTATTATGTATTGCAATGTACTGAACAACAGATTTCGCAGCCCACACCGGCAATATTTAACCTGATTCTGGTTTTGCGGAAGATATAAAAGAAATTACAATAAGCCAGGGGTTCCCAACCTGGGGTCCGTGGACCCCTCAGTTAACGGTGAGGGTCCCCAGCATAAAAAACGGCTGGGGACCCCTGTAAGCCGTATCACTAAATGTTCAAACAAATAAACAAATGGACAAATCAGATCGATAAATATATAAAACAAATGATTATATGAACTGAGAGAAAATGTAGTAAAGGAATAAATAGCTAAACAGAAAGCTAGCTAGGTCGATAGATTGATAGAAACCAAATAGGCAGATCTATAAAAATCAATCAAACAAGCGGCTTGTTGTGCTGCTCCGCGGGCTTCGCTCGTCTCTGTGCTGGACTGAGCCTGTGGCCGGTAACCATGGGCTTCTGGGTCGGCTGCAGTGATGCCCAGCATTGTTCCCTCTCTCTCTCTCTCCCTCCCTCCCTCCCTCTCTCCCCCTCTCTCTCCCCCCTCTCCCCCTCCCCCTCTCTCTCCCCCTCTCCCCCTCCCCCTCCCCTCTCCCCTCCCCTCTCCCCCTCCCCTCTCCCCTCCCCTCTCCCTCTCCCCCTCCCCCTCCCTCTCCCCTTCCCTCTCCCCTTCCCTCTCCCCCTCTCTCCCCCTCTCCCCTCCCCCTCTCCCTCTCCCCTCCCCCTCTCCCCTCCCCTCCCTCTCTCTCTCCCTCCCCCACTCTCTCTCCCTCTCCCCTCTCTCTCTCCCCCTCTCCCCATCTCTCTCTCTCCCCCTCCCCTCTCCCTCTCCCCCTCCCCCTCCCTCTCCCCTCCCCCTCTCCCCTCCCCCTCCCCCTCTCCCCTCCCCCTCCCTCTCTCTCCCTCTCCCCTCTCTCTCTCCCCCCCTCTCCCCATCTCTCTCTCTCCCCTCCCCCCTCTCTCTCCCCTCCCCCACTCTCTCTCCCTCTCCCCTCTCTCTCTCCCCCTCTCCCCATCTCTCTCTCTCCCCCTCCCCCCTCTCTCTCCCTCCCCCTCTCTCTCCCCCTCCCCATCTCTCCCCTCTCTCTCCCCCATCCCCCTCTCTCCCCCCCTCTCTCTCTCCCCCCCCCCTCTCTCTCTCCCCCCTCCCCCCTCTCTCTCCCCCTCTCTCCCGCCCCCTCCCCCCACTGGGTGTTTGAAGGTCTTCTTTTGTTTTTAATGGGTTCTATTGGGGTTTCTTTTTTCCGTGGCTGCCTGTAAGGAGGCAAATCTCACAATTGTATAAAGTATACATACTTCGATAACAAAATGCACTTTGAAATTTGAACTTTAATTGGATGGATGAATGATTAAATAACAATAGCAAACACGAGGAAATCTGCAGATGCTGGAAATTCAAGCAACACACACAAAATGCTGGTGGAACGCAGCAGGCCAGGCAGCATCTATAGGGAGAATCACTGTCAATGTTTTGGGCCGAGACCCTTCGTCAGGACCCATTGTAGTCCTGATGAAGGGTCTCGGCCTGAAACGTCAACAGTGCTTCTCCCTATAGATGCTGCCTGGCCTGCTGCGTTCCACCAGCATTTTGTGTGTGTTGATTAAATAGCAAGCCGTTCTCCTTTCTCACCCGGAATTATGCCTCTTGGTTCTGGGTTTGCCGTAAGGGGGGGGGGATTCCTCTCTGCCTATGCTGCTCCATTCTTCAGTTTCCCATGTAAAGTGTATAGCCGCATCACGGGGTGCCTCAGCATTGCAGTCTGTGGTTGAAAGGGACGTTAAAGGAAATGCCTCCTCCACACAGGCCAAGAAGACGGCCAGTGGGATCTCTCAGGCCATCCATTTCTGGATCGGGAAAGAGTCCTCGCAGGATGAGCAGGGGGCTGCAGCCATGTACGTCACCCAGCTGGACGATTGCCTGGGAGGGAGTCCCACCCAGTACCGTGAGACGCAGGGCCACGAGTCCCCAGAGTTCAAAAGCTACTTCAAGAACGGCATTGTGTGAGTAATGTTGGGGAAGCCCTTACCCCATTGGCTTGGTGATACTGGTTTAAGATCTCGCAGCCACATTAGAAATTAAGATTCGCTTTATTTCTCATAAGTACATGGAAATGTACATAGTAGGGGCTCCGCGGCTGTACTCACTGTAGGTTAGAAGAATGAGGGGAGGTCTCATTGAAACCTATTGAGTGTCGAATAGAGTGGATGTGGAGAGGATGTTTCCAGTCGTCGGAGAGTCTAGAACCAGAGGGACGTCCCTTTAGAACAGAGATGAGAAGGAATTTATTTAGATAATGAATGGTGAATCTGTGGATTTCATTTTCTCAAATGACTGTTGAGGCCAAGTCATTGAGTAGATTTAAAATGGAGGATCGTGATTAGTAAGGGTGTCAAAGTTTACAGGAGAAGACATCATGGTTAGCACAGACACAGTGGGCTGAAAGGCCTGTTACACAGTGAGGTTTGATGTCAGCTTTAGTTTAAAGCAGTTTGGGACCTCTGGAAGTTTGGGGACCACTCTATCAGTGGCAGAAAGGCGAGGGGTGGGGGGGAATGATTAACACCCTCTGATTTGATCTGTCTGCCGTCGGTAACCATGGCAATGTTGCAATTTGCTTTCTCTTTGGCAGGTACAAGAAAGGAGGTGTCGCCTCAGGGTTCAAGCACGTGGAGACAAATGTGTATAACATCCGCCGTCTGCTCCACGTTAAGGGGAAGAAGAAAGTGACGGCCACAGAGGTGGGAAGGGTTGCAGTGCCTGGGGGTGAGCTGGGGTCCGCACGAGGACCAAGTCAGTCGGGAGCTTCCCACTTAGGCCAGAAATTAACTAATATAATCATTCACTGAAATGAGATACCTGACAAAGGAACTGAGATCTAGTTAATTAGTTAATGCAGGCAGATGAAACCAACTAAGATGGACACAGAAACCTACAGCACACTACAGGCCCTTCGGCCCACAATGTTGTGCCACCCATGTAACCTACTCTAGAAACTGCCTAGAATTTCCTAACTGCATAGCCCTCTATTTTTCTAAGCTTCATATACCTATCTAAGAGTCTCTTAAAATACTCTATCGTGTCCACCTCTATCATTCCACAAACCCACTACACTCTGTGTGGAAAAACTTACCCCTGACATCTCCTCTGTACCTACTCCCCAGCACCTTAAACCTGTGTCCTCTTGTGGCAACCATTTCAGCCGTGGGAAAAAGCCTCTGACTATCCACACGATCAATGCCTCTCATCATCTTATACACCTCTATCAGGTCACCTCTCATCCTCCGTTGCTCCAAGGAGAAAAGGCCGAGTTCACTCAACCTGTTTTCATAAGTCATGCTCCCCAATCCAGGCAAAATCCTTGTAAATCTCCTCTGCACCCTTTCTATGGTTTCCACATCCTTCCTGTAGTGAGGCGACCGGAACTGAACACAGTACTCCAAGTGGGGTCTGACCAGGGTCCTATATAGCTGCAACATTACCTCTCGGCTCCTAAACTCAATCCCACGATTGATGAAGGCCAATGCACCGTATGCCTTCTTAACCACAGAGTCAACCTGCGCAGCTGCTTTGAGTGTCCTGTGGACACAGACCCCAAGATCTTGCTGATCCATGTTAGCCAGTATGAATGTGTTGGGCCAAAGGGCCAGTTCACCTGCTCTATCGGTTTATTGTTTTTTTTTGTCATATGTACCAAAGCGAAAAACTTGTCTTGCAAACCGTTCATACAGATCAAACCACTACACGATGAATTGAGGTAGAACAAGGTAAAACAATAACAGAATGCAGACTACAGAGAGAGTGCAGTGCAGGGAAACAATAAGGTGCAAAGTCACAATGAGTCAGAATGTGAGGTCAAGAGTCCATCTTATCATACTGGGAATCATTCAATATTCTTATAACATGTACGATAGAAGCTGTCCTCAAGCCTGGTGGTACGAGCTTTCAAGCTTTTGTTTCTGCTGCCTGATAGGAGAGGGGAGAAGAGAGGATGCCTGTGTGGGTGGGGTCTTTGATTACGCTGTCTGCTTTTCCGAGGCAGCGAGAAGTGTAGACAGAGTGGATGGAGGGGAGGCTGGTTTCCGTGATGCGCTGAGCGGTGTCCACAGCTCTCTGCGGGTTCTTGCAGTAACACACGTAACATTTTCCGTACCGAGCCGTGATGCATCCGGATATCTAAGCACAAGAGATTCGGCAGACGCTGGAAATCCAGAGTAACACACAGGGTATGCTGGTGGAACTCAGCAGGTCAGGCAGCATCTACCAGTCGATGTTTCAGGCCGAGACCCCCTCACCAGGACTGGAAAACCTTATTGTTCCAGTCCTGATGAAGGGTCTTGTCCTGAAACGTTGACTGTTTATTCCTGTATGTAGATGCTTCTGACTTGCTGAGTTGCTTCACTATTTTGTGTGTGTCACTCAAGGTTTCCAGCATCTGCAGAATCCCTTGTGTTTTAGTTTAGTTGGACATTTAATTAGTTTTGCAGAACATTGTGGGCCAAAGGGCCTGCTCCTGTCTGTACTCGTCTCCGTTCAACGTTATAATTCCGTGTTCAGGTCGACCTTTCCTGGGACAGCTTCAACTCAGGCGACGTTTTCCTTTTGGATCTGGGCAAAGTCATCGTCCAATGGAACGCGCCACGGAGCAACAGGACGGAGAGGTTAAAGGTCAGTTGGATTGGGGAGGCAGTTCCCCAGAGACCCATCGCTGCTTCCCTCCCTCTGCTGTTCCCCCTCCCCACCCTCAGTGACCCTCCGATTACACCCCCACCATCCAACCCTTGTTCCTTTCACTTTTCGACCTCCGGCTCCCCAACTCTCCTCCACCCCCCTTCCCCACCCCGATCCCAATTTCACTACACGGCCTCGGTCAGTGACATGGACACGAGTGGAGTAGGAGTCTAGATTACAACAGGAATGTGATCAGCAGCCGAGGAAAGGCAACTGGAGTTTAATTCAGGAAAAGTGACCTGTTGCATTTGGGCCAGAACAAACCATGAGACCGTAAGACACAGGAGCAGAATTGGACGATTATATTCTATTCCTTGTGTTCTGAGGCTGTGCCGTCTGGTCCTAGACTCCTCCACTAATCTAAGAAAAAACGTGCTGACATTGGAGAAGGTCCAGAGGAGGCTCACGACAGTGATCCTGGGAATGAAAGGGTTAATGAATGAGGAACGTTTGATGGCTCTGGGCTTGTACCTGGAGTTTAGAAGAATGAGGGAGCATCTCACTGAAACCTGTGGAATATTGAAAGGCCTGGATGGGGTGGAAGTGGAGAGGATGTTTGCTGTAGTGAGAGGGTCTAGGACCAGGGGGCTCAGCCTCTGAAAAGAAGAACGTCCTTTCGAAAAGAGATGTGGAGGAATTTCTTAAGCCAGAGGTGGTAAATCTGGAATTAATTGGGTATATTTAAATATTTAGGTATAATGAAGACAGAGGTTGATAGGTTCTTGATTAGTCAGGGCATCAAAGGTTACGGGGAGAAGACAGGAGAATGGAGTTGAGAGGGATAATAAATCAGCCATGATGGAATGGTGGAACAGACTCGATGGGCCGAATGGTGAATTCTGTTCCTATGTCTTATAGTCTATGTTAGCAAAGTAAAATATGGAGGATGATGTTGAAAATCATGGTAAATGTTAGGGCCCTGGAGAGTGTGGTAGAACAGAGGGACATGGTAAACGTTAGGACAATGGAGAGTGTGGTAGAACAGAGGGACATGGTAAACGTTAGGACAATGGAGAGTGTGGTAGAACAGAGGGACATGGTAAACGTTAGGACAATGGAGAGTGTGGTAGAACAGAGGGACATGGTAAACATTAGGACAACGGAGAGAGTGGTAGAACAGAGGGACATGGTAAACGTTAGGACAATGGAGAGTGTGGTAGAACAGAGGGACATGGTAAACGTTAGGACAATGGAGAGTGTGGTAGAACAGAGGGACATGGTAAACGTTAGGACAATGGAGAGTGTGGTAGAACAGAGGGACATGGTAAATGTTAGGACAATGGAGAGTGTGGTAGAACAGAGGGACATGGTAAACGTTAGGACAATGGAGAGTGTGGTAGAACAGAGGGACATGGTAAACATTAGGACAATGGAGAGTGTGGTAGAACAGAGGGACATGGTAAACGTTAGGACAATGGAGAGTGTGGTAGAACAGAGGGACATGGTAAATGTTAGGACAATGGAGAGTGTGGTAGAACAGAGGGACATGGTAAACGTTAGGACAATGGAGAGTGTGGTAGAACAGAGGGACATGGTAAACGTTAGGACAATGGAGAGTGTGGTAGAACAGAGGGACATGGTAAACGTTAGGACAATGGAGAGTGTGGTAGAACAGAGGGACATGGTAAACGTTAGGACAATGGAGAGTGTGGTAGAACAGAGGGACATGGTAAACGTTAGGACAATGGAGAGTGTGGTAGAACAGAGGGACATGGTAAACGTTAGGACAATGGAGAGTGTGGTAGAACAGAGGGACATGGTAAACGTTAGGACAATGGAGAGTGTGGTAGAACAGAGGGACATGGTAAACGTTAGGACAATGGAGAGTGTGGTAGAACAGAGGGACATGGTAAACGTTAGGACAATGGAGAGTGTGGTAGAACAGAGGGACATGGTAAATGTTAGGACAATGGAGAGTGTGGTAGAACAGAGGGACATGGTAAACATTAGGACAATGGAGAGTGTGGTAGAACAGAGGGACATGGTAAACGTTAGGACAATGGAGAGTGTGGTAGAACAGAGGGACATGGTAAACGTTAGGACAATGGAGAGTGTGGTAGAACAGAGGGACATGGTAAACGTTAGGACAATGGAGAGTGTGGTAGAACAGAGGGACATGGTAAACGTTAGGACAATGGAGAGTGTGGTAGAACAGAGGGACATGGTAAACGTTAGGACAATGGAGAGTGTGGTAGAACAGAGGGACATGGTAAACATTAGGACAACGGAGAGTGTGGTAGAACAGAGGGACATGGTAAACGTTAGGACAACGGAGAGTGTGGTAGAACAGAGGGACATGGTAAACGTTAGGACAATGGAGAGTGTGGTAGAACAGAGGGACATTGAGAATACACATACACGGTTCCATGAAAGTAGAGACACAGCTAGACAGAATGGTGAAGAAGATGTTTGTCATGTTGGCCTTTATTGGTTGGGATACTGAGTCTATGAGCTGGGGCAAAGTGATGCAGCTCTGTAAGATGTTAGTTAAGGCCATGTTTGGGGGGCTGCATATAGTTGTGGTCACTCTGTTATGGGAAAGATGGCTGAACTGAAATGAGTTCCCTGAAAGCTTATGAGGATGATGCCAGGATTTAAGGGGGAGGTTGTACACATTATGGGTTTATTCCGTGGAACATAGCAGATTGTGGGGTGACCTTATAAGGGTGTATAAAATCAAGGATAGTATAGACTGGGTGAATGCTCACAGTCATTTTCACAGGGCTGGGGAATCAGGAACTTAGGGGCATGTGTTTGAGGTGAGAGGAGAGAAATCTAATGAGAAACTGTGGGGCAGGTTTTTTACCCTGAGGATAGTCAGTATATGGGGCAAAATGCCGGGGGAAGTGGTTACGGTAAGTGCATGAGCGACATTTAAAATGGTGGTGGGCAGGTACAGGGTTAGGAACTGATGAGAGCGGTGTGGAACTGGCTCAGTTTGAAAACTTAGGCGAAAGGTTCTGTCCCTGTGCTCTAGGACTCTGTGTCGGGCGGTCTGCAGGGCATCCAGGGACCTGGAGATGTGAGCAGATGGTCGGAGGGGTGAGGAAGCAAGGTTGTGCCTGAACCTGCATAGATAACTTCACTCACCCCAACACTGAACTGATTCCACAACATATAAACTCACTTTCAAAAACTCTACAGCTTACGTTCTCAATATCGGTCTAAATAGTTTAAAAAAAAATTTGTACAATTTCCTGTCCTTTGCACATGGGCTGTTTGTCTGTGTCAGGTGCAGTCTTTCTACTGTGTCTCTTTGTGATTGCCCACAAGCAAATGAACCTCGGGGTTGTAAATGATGACATATATCGGGGGTTCCCAACCTGAGGTCTACGGACCCCCGGTTAATGGTAGCGGTCCGTCACATGAAAAAGGTTGGAAACTCTGACGTATACGTACTTTGATAATAAACTTACTTTGAACTTTGAGGTCGCTGTGACGTTGGCGTGTCTCTTCCTTTCTCCCTCGCTCACACATAGGCCCTGCTGCTCGCCCAGGACATCAGGGACCGCGAGCGAGGAGGCAGGGCGCAGATCGGCATCGTGGACGGGGATCAGGAGAACCAGAGCCCTGAGCTGATGAAGATCGTGACAGCCAGTCTGGGAGAGCGGAGGGGCGAGCTGAAGGAGGCTATACCGGACGAAAAGGCCGACCAGCTCCAGAAGTCCAACATCAGGCTCTACCAGTAAGTGTTCATCAGGCTTCTCGTCCCTCTGTGGTCCCTCACCATTCCGCCAGCGGTGATCCAGCACGAGGCCTTACCAGCCTGGCCCAAAGTGTCTGACCAGTACACCGTCGCCCCTTCTCTCTTCTTCTATTCCCCATTCTGTTACCCACTCACCTCTTCTCTTCTTGCCAGCTGGTGGTGTAGTGGCATCAGCGCCGGACTTCGGAGCGAAGGCTCCCGAGTTCGAATCCAGCCGGCTCCCTTGCACGCTTTCCATCCGTGGTGGGTTGAGCGTCCAGCTAGCAACTCGGCCTTGTAAAAATAAGAAAGCCTGCTAAAAAAACACCATCACGACGGCGTCCTGATGACTCCACTTGGAGTTAAGGGCTTTCCTCCTCCTTCTTCTCTTCTTAACTGCCCATCACATCCCTCCTCCTTCCTTTCCCCAATGCTCCACCCTCCTCCCCTCCTCCTTCCTCAGCCCTTCATCTATCCCCACCCACCTTCTCCCTTACCTGGACTCTTACCTATTACCTCAGCTTGTATTACTTCCCCTCCCCACCGATGTAAATTGGGGAAATGCTTTGTCAAGCACCTCCGCTCCTTCTGCCAAAAGTGGAATTTCCCAGTGGCCACCCACTTTAATCCCTATCCCCGTTCCCATTCCAACATGTCAGTCCATGGCCTCTTTTGCCACGATGAGGCCACCCTCGGGTTGGAGGAGCAACACCTCCTATTCTGCCTAGTAGCCTCCAACCTTGTGACATGAACATTGATTTCTCTTTCTGGTAAATTTTCCCCTCCCCTTTCCCTCTTTTATTCCTTGCTCTGGACTCCTCACCTGTCTATCACCTACCCCCGGTGCCCCTCCTCCTTTCCTCTCCCGCATGACCCGCTCCCCCCTCCCCTATCAGATTCCTTCTGCTCCAGCCCTTTACCTTTCCCACCCACCAGGCTTCACCCACCACCTTCGAGCTATCCCTCTTCGCTTCGCCCCCACCTTTTTAACCCTTACTTTCCAATCCTGAAGAAAGGTCTCGACCCAAAATGGCAGCCGTTTATTCATTTCCATAGCTGCTGCCTGACCTGCTGAGTCCCTCCAGAATTTTGTGTGTGTTGTCCTGGATTTCCAGCACCAGCAGAGTGTCCTGTGTTTCTGATTTTAAAGGACTGGGGATGCTGGTCAGTATGGATGTGTTGGGCCGAAGGGCTTGTTTCTGGGCTCTATGTCTTTTCCATGGTATCAATGATACATTGGTCAAAAGCAGCGGCTCAAGGTGTGTTTAACAATAATGGAGATATCTGCGTAGTTCAGGTTGCCTAAGTACAGGAAAGGTATCAATAAGATTGAGAGAGTGCATATTCCAAAGCACAGTGAAAAGCTGTTCATGCAGATCAGATCATCACACAGTGCATTGAGGTAGAACAAGGTAAAACAACAACAGAACGCAGAATGAAGTGTAACAGCCACAGAGAGCGTGCAGTGCAGGTGAAGAGTTCTGTGAAATCTGTTGTTTTGCAGCAGCAGTAGAGAGAATGACATAAAAATCACTATAGGTTACAAAAATCAAATTAGTAGCACAAAAGTGATTGATAAGGTAGTGTTTGTGGGTTCATGGACCATTCAGAAGTCTCCTGGTGGAGGTTGTGTGTTGTTCTGGAATTCACTCTCCCTTCCTTTTCACTGCCGATGAGGGGTCTCGGCCTGAATCGATGACTGTTCATTCCCCTCCATAGATACCTTTTTCTCCCCTTTGGCCCCAAACACATTTGATATCGAACACTTCCCATCTGTGTTAGTTGTGGAAAAGGACATTTTAGATGGAGATTTCGGGGGGTGGGGGGCAATGGCCAAATTCTGAAACTCGCTGAGTTCTGCCAACTTTCTGGATTTCCAGCATCTGCAGAATCTCTGTTTCTGATAGTTAAATGTGGATCTTCAAGCTCCTGTCCCTCCTTTACTGCAAAACTATTACCTTCCCCAAGCAGTAAGTCTGATCAACACCTCCATCCACCAACCCACCCTCCACACCCCCAATCACCACTGCTTTATCATTTCCTGTCAGTCACCTTGTGTCCAGACTCTCCTGTGCCTAGAGTCACTTTACGGGCTCAATCTCTGTACAGTATATAGATAGATGATACTCAGTTGATCCTAAAGGAAATGACAGTGTCACAGTAGCATGACAAGTGCACAGATATACAAATATTAGAAACGAAGTAAGAAAGAATAAAAAATAAATTAACTCACACAGTCCAACAGGAGAGGGTCATCACTTCCCCGGCTATAGGTTGACTCATTTAGAGTCTAATGGCCGAGGGTAATAATGACCTCATAGAGTGCTCTTGGGAGCAGTGCCGTTGTCTTAGTCGATTACTGAAAATGCTCCTCTGTTCAGCCAAGGTGGCACGCAGAGGGTGAGAAACATGGTCCAGAATCGCCAGGATTTTCCGAAGGATTCTTTGTTCTACCACAGCCTCCAGTTTGACCCCAAAAATAGAGCCAGCCTTTCTAATCAGTTTATTGAGCCTGTTGGCATCACCCGTGTTGATGCCATTGCCCCAGCCCACCGTCACATAGAAGATTGTACTGGTGATAACAGACTGGTAGAACATGTGAAGGAGAGGCCTGTATACTCCAAAGGACCTCAGTCTCCTCAGGAAGTAGACGTGACTTGGGCCGTTCTTGTAGACAGCCTCTGTGTTGGTGCTTCACTTAAGTCTGTTGTCCAGGTGCACTCCCAGGTACCTGTAGGTCCTCACCACACCCACGTCCTCACCATCAATAGTAACAGGGATCCTCTCATCCTCCTCTTATACACCCAACTATTGCTGTGTCATCAGAGGATTTCTGCAAACGACATGACGCAGTGTTTTATCTGAAGTCCAGGGTAAACAGGAAGGGAGCCAATACAGTCCGCTGTGGGGCCCCAGTGCTGCTTACACCCATGTCTGACACACAGCCCTGAAGCCGCACGAACTGTGGTCTGCTGGTCCATTATCCAGGATGCAACGGAAGTGACAACCTTCATTGAACAAAGTTTCTCCCCCAGTGATGAGGGCTGTTATAAGTGCAGACTATTATCTAATGAGGAGAAAATTCAAGCATCAGAGGTGCAAAAGGGCTTGGGAGCCCTTGTGCAAGACTCCCAAAAGGTTAATTTACAGATCGAGTCAGCGGTAAAGAAGGCAAATGTTGGCATTTATTTCAAAAGGGAACAGTATTGAAGGCACTTGAGAAATCAAAACAACACGATCCTCACTGTGCTGCGCTGCTGATCCAAATGGGAGTCGGCTCTGCTCAGCAGGTAGGTGACAGCATCATCAGCCCCAGTGTTCTCCAGGCAGGTAAACTGCAGGGATTGAGGGCTGATCTGACCAGGGGTCGGACATGAGCCAGGACCAGCCTCTCTAGGGTCTTCATGATGTGTGAGGTCAGGGCCACAGGACAGATTCAAGACTTTATGTTGGCCATTTTGGGTACTGGGACCACACATGATGTTTTCCACACAGTCAAGACCATTTCCAGGCTGAGGCTCAGATTGAAACTGTGCTGGAGAACTCCACAGAACTGCTTAGCACACTCCTTCAGGACCACACCATCCAGTCCCAATCCCTTCCCCAGTTTCCCCTTCTCTCCAGCTCAGTAGTGAAGGTGAGTCCATGGTGACTGGAAGGTGGAGGCTGGTGGAGGTGAAGACCTGGTAGTTGGTATGTGGAGGTGCAGGGGAAGGAAGGGGTGTAGACAGTTGGTGCTGAGGGAGCATTGGGTGCCTCGGCACCCGGACTGTAAGCTTTCCTATGTATTTATAGTTGCTGTATTTTTTTCAAGTGTACTTTTTTAATACTTATTGTGTCAGAACCAGAGTAACAATCACTTTGTTCTCCTTTCTGCTCGTGTACTGGAGAACGATGGTAGTAATGAGAAGAGAGCATGTCCAAGTGGTGAGGGGCTTTAATGAGTTTCCTGAGGCACCGTGTCGAAGTGTGTCGACGGTGTGGGGAGGAAGGGTTGTGCCGTGACGGAGCAAGTTGAGTCTATAACACTCGCAGCCTCCACACCAGTCAGAATGCTGGTTCCTATGGACACAACCCCAAAGAGGGACGAGCAATCAGCTCAGGCATATCCCTCCACCCACAAATGGCCACCCAGCAAGACCACTGAGGTGAAAGCTCGGACCACTGTCATGGGCTCGTCACCCCCCTCTGTCTCCGTTCACGACTGGATTTGACTGGGTTTGTTTCTCTTTATAGTGTTTCCGATGCGACGGGGAATCTGATGGTGCAAGAGGTAGCCACTCGACCGCTGACCCAGGACCTACTGAAGCACGAGGTGAACATGCGTGCTAACGCGAAAGGCCAGCACCCGACAGGGGCCGTCCCCCAGCCACTACCCCCCCCCACCAATCCTCTATTCCGGATCCCGTTCCCGATCCCAGACTCCAATCCAGTATTCCAAATCCCAGACTCTGGCCAGCTTCCCATGATTCTTGGATACCATGTTCCTTATCCTGGATTCCTGCCAGTCACACCTCCAATCCAGGATTCCAGATCCCATTCCTTTTCCTGAACTTCATCCAACCTGCCCCCAATCCTCGATTTGAGATCCTATTTCTGATTCCAGACTCCAGCCAATCCCTCTAAAACCCTGGATCCCAGATCCTAGTCCTGATTCCAGACTCCAACTAACCACCTCCAGTCCAGGATCCAACACGATCATTTCCAATCCCTAGCTAATCATTCCCAATTCTGGATCCAGTGCTACTATTCCTGATTCCATGAGACCATAAAACCATGAGATATAGGAGGCCATTCGGCCCATTGAGTCTGCTCTGCCATTCCATCAAGGCCGATTTATTATCCCCGTCAACTCCACTCTCCTGCCTTCTCCTTGTAAACTTTGACGCCCCAACTAATCAAGAACATATCAACCTCCACTTTAAATATACCCAGTGACTTGGCCTCCACAGCCGTCTGTGACAATGAATTCTACAGATTCACCACCCTCTGACAATAGTAATTCCTCCTTGTCTCTGTTCTAAAGGGATGTCCACCTATTCTGAGGCTGTGCCCTCTGGTCCTAGACTTCCACACTATAGGAAACATCCTCTCCAAATCCACTCTGTCTTGGCCTTTCAATATTCAACAGGTTTCAATGAGATCACCCGTCATTCTTCTAAACTCCTGTGAGTGCAGGTCCAGAGCCATCAGACACTCCTCATATATCAACCTTTTTATTCGTGGGATTAATCTGGTCTTCAGATGATCATTCCCAATCCGAGATACCATGTAAATATACCCGATTGCGGTTTCCAGTCAACATTCCCAATCCTGGATCCCATGAGACTATTCCTGATCCTGGTCTCCAGCCTACCTTTCTCAATTCTGGATTCCACTTGACCATTCCTGGCCCAAGACCACAGCTGATCCCAAATTTCAGCTGACTATTCCTAACCCTGGAATCTGGAAGGTTTCCAATCCCATGCTCCTGTTGTCCTGAAACAGAAAGCGAATGAATGAAATCACCTTGATGAAACAGCCTTTTCCAGTGAATTCCCGAAAGTACGGGGGCTCCTGTTTCAGACTAGGCTCTGTGCACTGAGTACAATGGGATTAGTGCCAATGGGTGGTTGATGGTTAGCATGGATACAGTGGGCTGAAGGGCCTGTTTCCATGCTATCCCTCTCTGTGATTCTTTGACCTGGGGGTGGACGCTCATGGTCCCCTACAAACACCATGTTCTTGTCCCTCCCCAGGACTGCTATATCTTGGACCAGGGTGGAGTCACGATCTTTATATGGAAGGGCAAGGAGGCTAACAAAGACGAGAGACGAGCTGGCATGAACAGGGCCTTGGTGAGTACTCGGGCCAGCCCCTCTGGATCTAAAATACTTTGCAGTGTCCCGCGGTCTTCGATTGATGAGTCTCAGCCTGAAATGTTGGCTCTTTATCCCTCTCCATTGATGTTGTCTGACCTGCTGAGTTCCTGCGGCATTTTCTGTGTGCTAGATTAGCTTTACTAACCACACGTACATGGAAACGTACAGTGAAATGCGTTCTATTGTGTCAACGAGGAAGTGTTGGGGCAGCCCGCGTGTCGCCGTGCTCCCGGCAGCAACATCGCACAAGGCAGTCACAACGCCAAAGCTAACGGCTTCCTACCCCTCTCCCTGCTCCATTACAATCACAGCTAATCTTTACCAAAATCTTCACGAGGGAAAAGCAATCAAGGTTAAAGAAGAGCTTTATTTGTCGAATGAACATTGAAATGTGTCGTTTGTGTCAACAACCACCACAGTCGAAGGATGTGCTGGGGGCAGCCTGCAAGTATTGCTTTCTTTTCAGTGCCAACGTGGCATATGCCCACAACCCACTCACCCCAAGCGGTACATCTTCGGAATGTGGGAGGAAACCGGAGCGTCTGGAGCAAACGCGCGGCGTCACAGGGAGAACGTACAAATTCCTTACGGACGGCAGCGGAAATTGAACCCCGATCTTACGGCTGGCATGTAAAGCATTTCGCTACCATGCGGCGGCTGGTGGAGGCAATATAATGAAAAGGCTTTTTTAGCTTGCGTCAGTCACCCCTACTGGGGTAAAAGCTGCGTACAGAAGCTGTTCAGGGCCAGTCTTTCAGCTTATCTCCAGTGTAGCCCATCTTCAAAAATCCTTCCTCTCCCAGGGATGAGGCCCTTGCAGCTTCTGTTGGTGTTTCTGTAGCTCTGGGTTTTTACGGGATGGGGTTGCGAGACCCACGCCTAACCCTTCTCCCTTTGTAGCTCGACTTGGGACTGTCCACAGCAGTGTTAAAAGAGAAGGTGGATAAATATTTGTGAGATGGGGGAAACTGATGGTTCTGGGGGACAGAATCAGAATCAGGTTTATTATCACCAGCATGTGATGTGAAATTTGTTAACTTAGCAGCAGCAGCTCAATGCAATACGTAATATTGAAGAGAAATAAAAACAATAATAATAATAATAATAATAATAATAAATATATAAGTAAATCTTATTCAGTATGCTTTATACAGTATACATATATTGAATAGATTAAAAATCATGCAAAAGAAGAAATACTATATATTTTTAAAAAAGTGACGTAGTGTTCACGGGTTCAATGTCCATTTAGGAATCGGATGGCAGAGGGGAAGAAGCTGTTCTTGCTAAGTGTGTGCCTTCAGGCTTTTGTACCTCCTACCTGATGGTAACAGTGAGAAAATGGGTGCTGGAGGTCCCTAATAATGGACACTGCCTTTCTGGGATGCTCCCTGAAGATGTCCTGAGTACTTTGTAGGCTAGTACCCAAGATGGAGCGGACTAGATTTACAACCTTCTGCAGCTTCTTTCAGTCCTGTGCAGTAGCCCCTCCATACCAGACAGTGATGCAGCCTGTCAGAATGCTCTCCACAGTACAACTATAGAAGTTTTTGAGTGTGTTTGTTGACATGCCAAATCTCTTTAAACTCCTAATAAAGTATAGCTGCTGTCTTCCCTTCTTTATGACTACATCGATATGTTGGGACCAGGTTAGATCCCAGGAACTTGAAACTGCTCACTCTCTCCACTTCTGATCCCTCTGTGAGGATTGGTATGTGTTCCTTTGTCTTACCCTTCCTGAAGTCCACAATCAGCTCTTTCGTTGAGTGTCAGGTTGTTGCTGCGGCACCACTCCACGAGTTGGCATATCTCACTCCTGTACGCCCTCTCGTCACCACCAGAGATTCTATTAACAATGGTTGTATCATCAGCAAACTTATAGATGATATATAAGCTATGCCTAGTCACACAGTTATGTGTATAGAGAGAGTAGAGCAGTGGGCTAAGCACACACCCCTGAGGTGCACCAGTGTTGATCGTCAACGAGGAGGAGATGTTATCACCAATCCGCACAGATTGTGGTCTTCCATTAGGAAGTCGAGGATCCAATTGCAGAGGGAGGTATAGAGACTCAGGTTCTGTAACTTTTCAATCAAGATTGTGGGAATGATGGTATTAAATGCTGAGCCATAGTCGATGAACAGCATCCTGAAATAGGTGTTTATGTTGTCCAGGTCTAAAGCCGTGTGGAGAGCCATTGAGATTGGATGTGCCGTTGACCTATTGTGGCGATAGGCAAATTGCAATGGGACCAGGTCCTTGCTGAGGCAGGAGTTCAGTCTAGTCATGACCAACCTCTCAAAGCATTTCATCACTGTCGATGTGAGTGCTACCGGGCGATAGTCATTAAGGCAGCTCACATTATTCTTCTTGGGCACTGGTATAATTGGTGCCTTTTTGAAGCAAGTGGGAACTTCCACCCGTAGCAGTGAGAGGTTGAAAATGTCCTTCAATACTCCTGCTAGTTGGTTTGCACAGGTTTTCAGAGCCTTACCAGGTACTCCATCGGGACCTTTCGCCTTGCGAGGGTTCACTCTCTTTAAAGTCAGCCTAACATTGGCCTCTGAGATGGAGATCACAAGGTCATCAGGTGCAGCAGGGATCTTCACAGCTGTAGTTGTGTTCTCCCTTTCAAAGCATGCATAGAAGGCATTGAGTTCATCTGGTAGTGAAGCATCGCTGCCATTCATACTATTGAGTTTTGCTTTGTAGGAAGTAATGTCTTGTGGACACTGCTGGAGTTGCCATGCATCTGATGTCACCTCCTCTCTCATTCGAAATTGTCTTTTTGCTCTTGAAATAGCCCTCCGCAGATCATACCTGGTTTTCTGGTACAGACCTGGGTTGCCAGACATGAATGCATAGATCTAGCCTTCAGCAGATGACGTACCTCCTGGTTCATCCACGGCTTTTGGTTTGGAAATGTACAGTAAGTCTTTGTGGGCACATGCTCATCCACACAGGTTTTAATGAAGTTGGTAATAATTGCAGTATACTCACCCAGGTTCGAAGATGAATTCCTGAATACAGTCCAGTCCGCCCGATTCAAAGCAATCCTGTAGGCGCTCTTGTGCTTCCCTTGTCCATACCTTCTTGGTCCTCACTGCTGGTGCTACAGTCTTCAGTATCTGCCTATACTCGGAGTAGAAATACAGCCAGGTGATCAGACTTACCGAAGTGAGGGCGTGGAATAGTATGGTAGGCATTCTTGATGGTGGTGTAGCAATGGTCCAGTGTGTTGTTTCTACTGGTATTGCAAATGCTCTGTTGATGGTAGTTGCTTAGTGATTTTTTTTTTCAGACTGTCTTGTTAAAGACTCCCAAAATGATGGTGAAGGCATTAGGGTGTGCTGTTTCGTGCATGTTGATCCCATTACTCAGTTCATCAAAAGCCTGCTTGACATTGACCTGAGGTGGAATGTAAACTGCTACCAGAATGACCCCAAAGAACTCCCGTGGTAGGTAAAAAGGACGACACTTAACTGCTAGATATTCCGTGTCTGGTGAGCAGAATTGGGACAACGCTGATATATTTGTGCACCAAGAAGAGTTGATCACGAGGCATACTCCTCCACCTCTGCTTTTGAGGGACTCTATAGATCTATCCTGACGGTGTATAGTAAACCCATCGATATGAATCGCTGCATCTGGTACGGAAGGACACATGTGGTCCTAATGTCCCTCTGATTCAGCACCCTAGCACTGAAATCATCGATTATATTCACCAGAGACTGCATGTTTGCCAGCAAGATCGTCAGTATAGGGAGTTTGAAACCCCGTTTCCTTAAATGTACTTGTACCCCCAGTCTACAGCCACGTTTCTTCCCTGAGCACTTCTGTCAGCTTTAAGCAGCAATAGTTCATTTAAACCCATTAAGACATCTTTGTTGACTGTACTGACCTTGGAAACAGTTGTGCTTTTTAGCTGTATCAGTCTGAAACGAGAATATTTATTCTCTCGAGTCTCCTGGACAGGTGCTGAAGAGGAGTGGAAACCAGTGATCGTACAGAATGGCGGGGTAGGTTTGGGGGCCTAATTGCCCTCCTCCTGCTCCTATTTCCTTGCATTGTTGCACCATTCTAATTCCCTTCTTCCTGTTCCAGGGGTTCATCAAGGCCAAAGGCTACTCAGACAGCACAAACGTGGTCGTGCTGAACGATGGGGCCGAATCTGCCATCTTCAAGCAGCTCTTCAAGAAGTGGACGGTGAAGTGGCAGACCCAGGGTCTGGGCAAGAAGCACACAGTGGGCAAGATTGGTGAGTGTCGTGTCCTCTCTCAGCCTGTGCCCTCCCTGCAGGTCATCATCGTTATGTGCCCTGTTGAATGACGTGGCCATCGTGGTGTTAATCCTTGGCAAATTTTCCTACAGAAGTGGTTTACCATTGCCTTCTTCTGGGCAGTGTCTTTACAAGACGGGTGACCCCAGCCATTATCAATACTCTTCAGGGATTGTCTGCCTGGCGTCAGTGGTCACATAACCAGGACTTGTGATCTGCACCGGCTGCTCATACCACCATCCACCACCTGCTCCCACGGCTTCATGTGACCCTGACCAGGGGCTAAGCAGGTGCTATACCTTGCCCCAGGATGACCTGCAGGCTAGCGGAGGGAAGGGACACCTCGCAACTCCTCTCCTCCGCTCCCTGGAAAAAAACCCGCTGGAAAGACTCGGCACAATGACCTGTGACCTGCTCTTGAAGACAGTGTTTTTGTCAGCAATATAAAAGAAGCCCCATAGCTATCTGGAGCTCCCGGCTGTCAGCCAGTTTAATACCACTCCCCATTTCTACATGGCTCGCCTGACCTCGGCCTCCTTCTCCAACACAAGTTAGGATGAACAGTGCCTCACGTTTCCCCCCGGGAGGTCTACATGGACATTGAGTTCTCCAAACTCTTCCCGCTTATTCTGATTCTCTCTCCTCCTCCACCCACCCCAGCCCCCATCATTCTGTCCCTTCCCCCCCCTCACACATTCCCCACACCGTGTCTGTCCCCTCCACACTGCTGCCCTCTGCCCTTCCCTCCTCCCTCACTTGGCTCCATGTTCCACCTTCCTCTCCAATCAGATCCACCATCCCCATCACTTGGTCGCCTCCAGCTCTCTCCTCCTGGCCTCTGTGGCTGTTCTCCCTCTTTCAACCTCTCTATCTGCCTGGCATCCTCCCCCCACCCCCTCAGCTGAATCCACCTGTCATCTGGCTGGGGATGGGGGGTGGGGAAGGCTACTGCATGGGATCGAAAGAAACTACAGAAATTTGTAAAATTAGTCAGCTCCATCTTGGATACTAGCCTCCGTAGTATTCAAGACATCTTTAGGGAGCGGTGCCTCAGAAAGGCAGCGTCCATTATTAAGGACCCCCATCACCCAGGGCATGCCCCTTTCTCACTGTTACCATCAGGTAGGAGGTACAGGAGCCTGAAGGCACTCACTCAGTGATTCAGGAACAGCTTCTTCCCCTCCACCATCAGGTAGGAGGTACAGGAGCCTGAGGGCACACACTCAGCGATTCAGGAACAGCTTCTTCCCCTCCGCCATCAGGTAGGAGGTACAGGAGCCTGAGGGCACACACTCAGCGATTCAGGAACAGCTTCTTCCCCTCCGCCATCAGGTAGGAGGTACAGGAGCCTGAAGACACACACTCAGTGATTCAGGAACAGCTTCTTCCCCTCCGCCATCAGGGAGGAGGTACAGGAGCCTGAGGGCACACACTCACGATTCAGGAACAGCTTCTTCCCCTCCGCCATCAGGGAGGAGGTACAGGAGCCTGAGGGCACACACTCAGTGATTCAGGAACAGCTGCTTCCCCTCCGCCATCAGGGAGGAGGTACAGGAGCCTGAGGGCACACACTCAGTGATTCAGGAACAGCTGCTTCCCCTCCGCCATCAGGTAGGAGGTACAGGAGCCTGAGGGCACACACTCACGATTCAGGAACAGCTTCTTCCCCTCTGCCATCTGATTCCTGAATGGACAGTGATCTGTGAACACTCCCTCACTTTTATTATTTCTGGTTTTACACTATTTTTAATTTAACTGCTTAATATACATATATATATTTGTTTATTTTTTCTCTACTACCCTGTACTGCAGTGTACTGTTGCCACTAGGTTAACAAATTTTGTGACATATGCCGGTGACCTTCGACCTGAGTCTGATTCTGATTCTGAGTCTGTTTGATCCACGATATTGTACCAACTTTTTAACCTACTCTGAGATCAATCTAACCCTTCCTTTTTACATAGCCCTCCATTTTTCTATCATCTAGAGTTCTATTGACTCTTTAATGTCCCTAATGTGTCTGTCTCCACCACCATCCTCGACAGAATGTTCCACTGTGTAAAAAGAAAAGTTTACCTTTGACATCCCCCTATACGATCCTCCAATTACATTAAAATTCTGTCCCCTCATTCCACCTTGGAGAAAGAAATCTCTGGCTGTCCACTTGGTCTAGCCCCTTATCATTTTGTACACCTCTATCACGTCACCTCTCATCCTCCCCCCCCCCCTCCCCGGCTCGCTCAACCTATCCTCATCAGACGTGCAGTCTAATCCAGGCGACATCCTGGTGAATCTCCTCTGCACCCTCTCTGGAGCCTCCACCTACTTCCTATAGTGAAGCAACCAGCCCCTTTTAAATTCTTCCCCTCGCGGCATAAACCACCCACCACCCAGGCCGTGCTCTCTTCTCACTGCTGATTCAGGCAGGAGGTACAGGAGCCTCAGGACCCACACCACCAGGTTCAGGAATAGTAATTACCCCTCAACCATCGGGAAGGAGGTACAGGAGCCTCAGGACCCACACCACCAGGTTCAGGAACAGTAATTACCCCTCAGCTATCAGGCTTTTAAACCAAAGGAATAACTTCACACATCTTCACTCGCCCCATCACTGAACCCGTCCCTCAACCTACAGACTCACTTTCAAGGACTCTTCATCTCATGTTCTCAATGTTTTTTGCTTATTTATTTATTATTATTATTTGTATTTGCACAGTTTGTTGTCTTTTTCACATTGTTTGTCCATTCTGTTGGGGTGTGATAGTTCACTGATTCTATTGTGTCTCTTGTGTTTACTGTGAATGCCCGCAAGAAAATGGGTCTCAGGGTGACATTCATGTACTCTGAACACTGAGCTCTTGTTCTTAATCCCCCGACCCCCCGGTTTAATTGAGCTTGTTGTCATTAACCCCAGGATGTTAATGATGATGTTGAGTTACGGATGGGTGGTTTCATTTGCCCTGTTGGAGATGGCTATCTGGCACGTTTAGCACGTGGATGATCTCTGATCTCCCACCTTGTCCACGTCCTGCCGCCTGAGGGTATGGGCTGCCTCACTTACTGACGAGCTGGAAGGTTAAAGACGAGCTTTATCATCCTCATGTGTGGTACATTGCATCACCCAGTGAAATGTGTTGTTTGTGTCAGATCGAATCCGTGAGAGTTGTGCTGGGGGTTTCACCGTGCTTCTGGCATCCCCTCAGCTCTCTAGCTAGCCCGTACGGAGGAAACCTACCCAGTCACGGGGAGTACGTACAAACTCCTTCCAGACAGTGATGGGAATTGAACCCTGATCGTCAACCTGATGCTGTCAAACGATTGCGCTAACTTCTACACCAC
The DNA here is from genome assembly GCF_048418815.1 of Hemitrygon akajei. Taxonomy (NCBI): domain Eukaryota; kingdom Metazoa; phylum Chordata; class Chondrichthyes; order Myliobatiformes; family Dasyatidae; genus Hemitrygon; species Hemitrygon akajei. Next base: position 169,860,850 of record NC_133131.1, on the reverse strand, counting down.
CATACCACGGGGGCATGGCAGAGATTCCAAACGGTACACCCCGCTCTCAAAGATCGGTCGCTTGGTTAACTCCCTCCGTTCCAGACGCAGGGTTACAGTTTGATCAACTCCTTGTGGTGTACAAACGTGACAGTTCTGTCCCTGTCCTGTTCACCAGACGTGGGACACATCACAATCAGGTGCCGTCCATTTTATCAGCCGTCATCACGGTAGCAGTGTACATCCACAGGCTCTCTGTGAACTGAGCGATCTGATCAACAGGCATGATGTCTTCCCCGACATTATGGGCGAGTTTAACCAGGTCATTTTGAAAATGTCTCTAAATAATCATTACCAACAAATCACTTGTAGAACCAACACACTGGGCCATTGTTACACCACCATCAAGAATGCCTACCGTGCTATTCCACACCCTCACTTCAGGAAGTCTGATCACCTGGCTGTACTTCTACTCTCTGAGTATAGGCAGAGACTGAAGACTGTAGCACCAGCAGTGAGGACCAAGAAGGTTTGGACAAGGGAAGCACAGGAGTGCCTACAGGACGGCTTTGAATCGGCGGACTGGACTGTATCCAGGGATTCATCTTTGAACGTGGATGAGTACACCACAGCTGCTACTGACTTCATTAAAACCTGCGTGGATCAGTGTGTGCCTGAGAGAACTTACTGTACATACCCACATCAAAAGCCGTGGATGAACCTGGAGGTTCGTACTCTGCTGAGGGCCAGATCTGTGGCGTTCATGTCTGGCGACCCAGGTCTGTACCAGAAAACCAGGTATGACTCATGGAGAGCTACCTCAAAAGCAAAGAAGTTTGAATGAGGTTGGAGGCGGAATTGGATGCTTGTCAGCTCTGACAGGGTTTGCAAACAAAGTGGAGCCCATCATCAGGACTGGCAGTGATGCTTCACTCCCAGAGGGGCACAGCACCTTGTACGCTCACTTTGTAAGGGAGAGTAAAACTCCAGCAATGAGGATCCCTACAGCACCCGGTGACCCTGTGATCTCTGTCTCGGGGGCCGACATCAGCCTGTCTTTCAGGAGGTGAACCTTAGCAAGGTAACAGGGCCTGGTGAAGTACCTGGTAAGACTCTGTGCCAACCAACTGGCAGGAGTGTTCAAAGACATCTTCATTCTCTCATTGCTACAGTCAGATGTTCCATTTATACCAGTACCCAAGAAGAACAGGGTGAGCTGCCTTAACAACTATCGTCCAGTAGCACTCACGTCTACAGTGATGAAGTACTTTGAGAGGTTGGCCCTGGCTAGAATTAATTCCTACCACAGCAAGGGCCTGGACCCACTGCAGTTTGGCCATCGCTACAATAGGTCTACAGCGGGCACGATCTCACTGGCTCTCCACACAGCCTTGGATCACTTGGACAATACAAATACCCATGTCAGGATGGTGTTCATTGACTTTAGCTCAGTGTTTAACAGAATGATTCCTACAATCCTGATCAAAACACTCCAGAACCTGAGCCTCGCTACCTCCCTCTGCAACTGGATCCTAAACTGGAAGACCACAATCTGCGGATCGGTTACAACATCTCCATCTCAATGACAATCCACTGACACACCTCAGGGGTGTGTGCTTAGCCCACTGCTCTACCCTATCTACACCCATGACTGTGTGGCTAGGCACAGCTCAAATGCCATCTATAACTTTGCTGACAATTCAGCTGTTATTGGCAGAATTTCGGGTGAAGACAAGAAGGCGTATTGAAGGGAGATTTATCAGCAAGTGAAGGGGTGTTGCAGCAACAACCTGGTACTCAACGTTAGCAAGACCAAGGAGCTGATTGTGGTCTTCAGGAAGGGTGAGACAAGGAATCACAGACCAGTCCTCATAGAGGGATCAGAAGCGGAGAGAGTTCCTAGGTGTCAATATCTCTGAGGACCCAACCTACATGCTACATATTGATGCAGCCATAAAGAAGGCAAGACAGTGGTGATATTTCATTAGGAGTTTGAGGAGATTTGGTACGTCATGAAAGACGCTCACAAATTTCTACAGGTGTACTGTGGAGAGCTTTCTAACTGGCTGGATCACATGCTGGTGTTGGAAAACTACTGCACAGGATCGAAATAAGCTGCAGAGAGGTATAAACTCAGTCATCTCCATCGTGGGCACCAGCTTCCGTAGTATCCAGGATACCTTCAAGGAGCGATGCCTCAAAAAGGCAGCGTCCATCATTAAGGATCCTCATCACCCAGGTCATGCCTTGTTCTCATTGCTACCATCAGGGAGGAGGTACAGGAGCCTGAAAGCACACACTCAGCAATTCAGGAACAGCTTCTTCCCCTCTGCCATCAGGTAGGAGGTACAGGAGCCTGAGGGCACACACTCAGCGATTCAGGAACAGCTTCTTCCCCTCTGCCATCAGGGAGGAGGTACAGGAGCCTGAGGGCACACACTCAGCGATTCAGGAACAGCTTCTTCCCCTCTGCCATCAGGGAGGAGGTACAGGAGCCTGAAAGCACACACTCAGCGATTCAGGAACAGCTTCTTCCCCTCTGCCATCAGGGAGGAGGTACAGGAGCCTGAAAGCACACACTCAGCGACTCAGGAACAGCTTCTTCCCCTCCGCCATCAGGGAGGAGGTACAGAACCCTGAAGGCACACACTCAGCGATTCAGGAACAGCTTCTTCCCCTCTGCCATCAGGGAGGAGGTACAGGAGCCTGAAGACACACACTCAGCGATTCAGGAACAGCTTCTTCCCCTCCGCCATCAGGTAGGAGGTACAGGAGCCCAGAGACACACACTCAGCGATTCAGGAACAGCTTCTTCCCCTCTGCCATCCGATTCCTGAATGGACAGTGATCTGTGAACACTCCCTCACTTTTATTATTTCTGGTTTTACACTATTTTTAATTTAACTGCTTAATATACATATATATACTTGTTTATTTTTTCTCTACTACCCTGTACTGCAGTGTACTGTTGCCACTAGGTTAACAAATTTTGTGACATATGCCGGTGACCTTCGACCTGAGTCTGATTGATCCACGATATTGTACCAACTTTTTAACCTACTCTGAGATCAACCTAACCCTTCCTGTTTACATAGCCCTCCATTTTTCTATCATCTAGAGTTCTATTGACTCTTTAATGTCCCTAATGTGTCTGTCTCCACCACCATCCTCGACAGAATGTTCCACTGTGTAAAAAGAAAAGTTTACCTTTGACATCCCCCTATACGATCCTCCAATTACATTAAAATTCTGTCCCCTCATTCCACCTTGGAGAAAAAAATCTCTGGCTGTCCACTTGGTCTAGCCCCTTAAGATTTTGTACACCTCTATCACGTCACCTCTCATCCTCCCCCCCCCCTCCCCGGCTCGCTCAACCTATCCTCATCAGACGTGCAGTCTAATCCAGGCGACATCCTGGTGAATCTCCTCTGCACCCTCTCTGGAGCCTCCACCTACTTCCTATAGTGAAGCAACCAGCCCCTTTTAAATTCTTCCCCTCGCGGCATAAACCACCCACCACCCAGGCCGTGCTCTCTTCTCACTGCTGATTCAGGCAGGAGGTACAGGAGCCTCAGGACCCACACCACCAGGTTCAGGAACAGTAATTACTCCTCAACCATCAGGAAGGAGGTACAGGAGCCTCAGGACCCACACCACCAGGTTCAGGAACAGTTATTACCCCTCAACCATCGGGAAGGAGGTACAGGAGCCTCAGGACCCACACCACCAGGTTCAGGAACAGTAATTACCCCTCAACCATCGGGAAGGAGGTACAGGAGCCTCAGGACCCACACCACCAGGTTCAGGACCAGTAATTACCCCTCAGCTATCAGGCTCTTAAACCAAAGGAATAACTTCACACATCTTCACTCGCCCCATCACTGAACCCGTCCCTCAACCTACAGACTCACTTTCAAGGACTCTTCATCTCATGTTCTCAATGTTTTTTGCTTATTTATTTATTATTATTATTTGTATTTGCACAGTTTGTTGTCTTTTTCACATTGTTTGTCCATTCTGTTGGGGTGTGATAGTTCACTGATTCTATTGTGTCTCTTGTGTTTACTGTGAATGCCCGCAAGAAATTGGGTCTCAGGGTGACATTCATGTGCTCTGAACACTGAGCTCTTGTTCTTAATCCCCCGACCCCCCGGTTTAATTGAGCTTGTTGTCATTAACCCCAGGATGTTAATGATGATGTTGAGTTACGGATGGGTGGTTTCACTTGGCCCTGTTGGAGATGGCTATCTGGCACGTTTAGCACGTGGATGATCACTGATCTCCCACCTTGTCCACGTCCTGCCGCCTGAGGGTATGGGCTGCCTCACTTACTGACGAGCTGGAAGGTTAAAGACGAGCTTTATCATCCTCATGTGCGGTACATTGCATCACCCAGTGAAATGTGTTGTTTGTGTCAGATCGAATCCGTGAGAGTTGTGCTGGGAGTTTCACCGTGCTTCTGGCATCCCCTCAGCTCTCTAGCTAGCCCGTACGGAGGAAACCTACCCAGTCACGGGGAGAACGTACAAACTCCTTCCACACAGTGATGGGAATTGAACCCTGATCGTCAACCTGATGCTGTCAAACGATTGCGCTAACTTCTACACCACCATACCACGGGGGCATGGCAGAGATTCCAAACGGTACACCCCGCTCTCAAAGATCGGTCGCTTGGTTAACTCCCTCCGTTCCAGACGCAGGGTTACAGTTTGATCAACTCCTTGTGGTGTACAAACGTGACAGTTCTGTCCCTGTCCTGTTCACCAGACGTGGGACACATCACAATCAGGTGCCATCCATTTTATCAGCCGTCATCACGGTAGCAGTGTACATCCATAGGCTCTCTGTGAACTGAGCGATCTGATCAACAGGCATGATGTCTTCCCCGTCATTATGGGCGAGTTTAACCAGGTCATTTTGAAAATGTCTCTAAGTAATCATTACCAACAAATCACTTGTAGAACCAACACACTGGGCCACTGTTACACCACCATCAAGAATGCCTACCGTGCTATTCCACGCCCTCACTTTGGAAACTCTGATCACCTGGCTGTACTTCTACTCTCTGAGTATAGGCAGAGACTGACGACTGTAGCACCAGCAGTGAGGACCAAGAAGGTTTGGACAAGGGAAGCACGGGAGCGCCTACAGGACTGCTTTGAATCGGCGGACTGGACTGTATCCAGGGATTCATCTTTGAACGTGGATGAGTACACCACAGCTGCTACTGACTTCATTAAAACCTGCGTGGATCAGTGTGTGCCTGAGAGAACTTACTGTACATACCCACATCAAAAGCCGTGGATGAACCTGGAGGTTCGTACTCTGCTGAGGGCCAGATCTGTGGCGTTCATGTCTGGCGACCCAGGTCTGTACCAGAAAACCAGGTATGACTCATGGAGAGCTACCTCAAAAGCAAAGAAGTTTGAATGAGGTTGGAGGCGGAATTGGATGCTTGTCAGCTCTGACAGGGTTTGCAGACAAAGTGGAGCCCATCATCAGGACTGGCAGTGATGCTTCACTCCCAGAGGGGCACAGCACCTTGTACGCTCACTTTGTAAGGGAGAATAAAACTCCAGCAATGAGGATCCCTACAGCACCCGGTGACCCTGTGATCTCTGTCTCGGGGGCCGACATCAGCCTGTCTTTCAGGAGGTGAACCTTAGCAAGGTAACAGGGCCTGGTGAAGTACCTGGTAAGACTCTGTGCCAACCAACTGGCAGGAGTGTTCAAAGACATCTTCATTCTCTCATTGCTACAGTCAGATGTTCCATTTATACCAGTACCCAAGAAGAACAGGGTGAGCTGCCTTAACAACTATCGTCCAGTAGCACTCACGTCTACAGTGATGAAGTACTTTGAGAGGTTGGCCCTGGCTAGAATTAATTCCTCCCACAGCAAGGGCTTGGACCCACTGCAGTTTGGCCATCGCTACAATAGGTCTACAGCGGGCACGATCTCACTGGCTCTCCACACAGCCTTGGATCACTTGGACAATACAAATACCCATGTCAGGATGGTGTTCATTGACTGTGGCTCAGTGTTTAACAGAATGATTCCTACAATCCTGATCAAAACACTCCAGAACCTGAGCCTCGCTACCTCCCTCTGCAACTGGATCCTAAACTGGAAGACCACAATCTGCGGATCGGTTACATCTCCATCTCAATGACAATCCACTGACACACCTCAGGGGTGTGTGCTTAGCCCACTGCTCTACCCTATCTACACCCATGACTGTGTGGCTAGGCACAGCTCAAATGCCATCTATAACTTTGCTGACAATTCAGCTGTTATTGGCAGAATTTCGGGTGAAGACAAGAAGGCGTATTGAAGGGAGATTTATCAGCAAGTGAAGGGGTGTTGCAGCAACAACCTGGTACTCAACGTTAGCAAGACCAAAGAGCTGATTGTGGTCTTCAGGAAGGGTGAGACAAGGAATCACAGACCAGTCCTCATAGAGGGATCAGAAGCGGAGAGAGTTCCTAGGTGTCAATATCTCTGAGGACCCAACCTACATGCTACATATTGATGCAGCCATAAAGAAGGCAAGACAGTGGTGATATTTCATTAGGAGTTTGAGGAGATTTGGTACGTCATGAAAGACGCTCACAAATTTCTACAGGTGTACTGTGGAGAGCTTTCTAACTGGCTGGATCACATGCTGGTGTTGGAAAACGACTGCACAGGATCGAAATAAGCTGCAGAGAGGTATAAACTCAGTCATCTCCATCGTGGGCACCAGCTTCCGTAGTATCCGGGATACCTTCAAGGAGCGATGCCTCAAAAAGGCAGCGTCCATCATTAAGGATCCTCATCACCCAGGTCATGCCTTGTTCTCATTGCTACCATCAAGTAGGAGGTACAGAAGCCTGAGGGCACACACTCAGCGATTCAGGAACAGCTTCTTCCCCTCCGCCATCAGGTAGGAGGTACAGGAGCCTGAGGGCACACACTCAGCGATTCAGGAACAGCTTCTTCCCCTCTGCCATCAGGGAGGAGGTACAGGAGCCTGAGGGCACACACTCAGCGATTCAGGAACAGCTTCTTCCCCTCCGCCATCAGGGAGGAGGTACAGGAGCCTGAAAGCACACACTCAGCGATTCAGGAACAGCTTCTTCCCCTCTGCCATCTGATTCCTAAATGGACATTGAACCCTTGAACACTACCTCACTACATTTTGATTTCTATTTTTGCACTGCTTATTTAATTTAACTATTTTATGTATGTATGTATGTATATTTAAATATGTATGTATATATATATACTTGCTGCAATTCATGGTATTTTTTCTATTAATATATATTGCATTGTACTGCTGCTGCAAAGCCAACACATTTCACGACATATGCCGGTGATATTAAACCTGATTCTGAAAGATGAATCGAACCCCAATCGTACAGCTGGTGTTACACGTGCCGTCCCATAAACATGGTGTGAAACAGCTGCAGCTCAGAATCAGAATCAAGTTTGTTATTCCTGCAGATGCTGCCAATGCTGAGCAACAAACACAAAACGCTGGGGGAGCTCAGCAAGCCAGGCAGCATCTATGGAGAGGAATAAACAGGAAGAAAACACGCCTGTGTTACCGTGGTGTTTGAGGTCCATCCTGGCTATTTCTGCTTCCTCTGAGTCTTTCCCCTGCGCCCTGGTTAATATTCCGGATTTCCAGCATCTGCGATGGATTTTCCTGATTCTCTCACCCTCTGCCTGTTCTCTCCCACAGCCAAGGTGGAACAGACCAAGTTCGATGTGACGGAGTTACACGCCAGGCCTGAGCTGGCCGCAAGGAAGAGGATGGTAGACGATGCCTCGGGCAAGGTCGAGGTAAGTGACCTCTATCACCCCCTGCCCTCCCCCCCCCCAACCCCTCACGTATGTCGGGCGTGGGAAGGGCTGCTTACGGTTGTCTGATAGCCCGGCATTGACTTGTGAGATGTTGTCTGCAGAGGAATGGTCTGACATTGGAGTGTGGGAGATCGAGTGGAGACCTTAGTGAACATTCCAAATCTGAGGGGGGTCGACAGGGTGGATTGTGAGCAGGGGGCACCCAGCATCTAGCAGAGAGCACATAGTTTCAGGATAAGGGGGCCCTTCCCCTTTCAGAATTTCTTTTCCAAAATTTGGTGAATTTTTCAAACCCCCTAGCTCAGGAAGATGTGGAGACAGAGTCATAGAGTCAGACAGTTTTTCAGCTCCACTGGGGCTCCACTTACTGTACACCGATTTTGGCCTGATTTCCCTATTCCTATTTATGCCCCACTTCACATGCTTCAGTTGGGACATAGCTTTATATACTCCCATTGGGGCCCAACTTCCCATTCTCCCATTGGGGCCCAACTTCCCATGCTTCCTTGAAACCTCCATCTTTTGGGGCAGGACGGGTTGCACTTGAATCCCAGGGGGACCAATATCCTGGCGGCAAGGTTTGCTAGGGCTGTTGGGGAGAGTTTAAACTAGGATTGCTGAGGGGTGGGAACCAAACTGAAGAGACTGAGGAAGGGGTGGTTGGCTCACAAATAGAGAAAGCTTGGAGACAGTGCGAGAGGGATGATAGGCAGGTGATAGAGAAGGGACATGCTCAGACCGATGGCGTGAGATGTGTCTATTTTAACGCAAGGAGTGTTGTGAACAAAGCGGATGAGCTTAGAGCGTGGATCAGTACTTGGAACTATGATGTTGTGGCCATTACAGAGACTTAGATGGCTCAGCGGCAGGAATGGTTACTTCAAGTGCCAGGTTTTAGATGTTTCAGAAAGGACAGGGAGGGAGGCAAAAGAGGTGGGGGTGTGGCACTGCTGATCAGGGATAGTGTCACGGTTGCAGAAAAGGAGGAAATCATGGAGGGATTGTCTACGGAGTCTCTGTGGGTGGAAGTTAGAAACAGGAAGGGGTCAATAATTCTACTGGGTGTTTTTTATAGACCACCCAATAGTAACAGGGACATCGAGGAGCAGATAGGGAGACGGATTCTAGAAAGGTGTAATAATAACAGGGTTGTCATGGTGGGAGATTTTAATTTCACAAATATCAATTGGCATGTCCCTAGAGTGAGGGGTTTAGATGGGGTGGAGCTTGTTAGGTGTGTTCAGAAAGGTTTCTTGACACAATATGTAGATAAGCCTACAAGAGGAGAGGCTGTACTTGATCTGATATTGGGAAATGAACCTGGTCAGGTGTCAGATCTCTCAGTGGGAGATTTTGGAGACAGTGATCACAATTCTATCTGCTTTAGCATGACATTGGAGAGAGATAGGAACAGACAAGGTAGGAAAGTGTTTAATCAGAGTAAGGAGAAATATGAGGCTATCAGGCAGGAACTTGGAAGCATAAATTGGGAACAGATGTTCTCAGGGAAATGTACAGAAGAAATGTGGCAAATGTTCAGGGGATATTTGTGTGGAGCTCTACATACGTATGTTCCAATTAGACAGGGAAAAGATGGTAGGGTACAGGACCCGTGGTGTACAAAGGCTGTTATAAATCTCGACAAGAAGAAAAGAAGAGCTTACAAAAGGTTCAAAAAACTAGGTAATGATAGAGGTCTAGAAGATTAAGGCTGGCAGGAAGCAGTTTAAGAGAGAAATTAGGAGAGCCAGAAGGGCCCATGAGAAGGCCTTGGCAAGAAGGATTAAGGAAAACCCCAAGGCATTTTACAAGTATGTGAAGAGCAAAAGGATAAGACGAGAGAGAATAGGACCAATCAAGTGTGACAGTGGAAAAGTGTGTATGGAACTATATAGCAGAGGTACTTAGTGAGTACTTTGCTTCAGTAGTCACTACAGAAAAGGATCTTGGCAATTGTAGTGATGACTTGCAGTGGACTGAAAAGCTTGAGCATGTAGATATTAAGAGAGAGGATGTGCTGGAGCTTTTGGAAAGCATCAAGTTGGATAAGTTACCAGGACCAGACGAGGTGTACCCCAGGCTACTGAGGGAGGTGGAGGAGGAGACTGCTGAGCCTCTGACGATGATATTTGCAAATGTTGTTCCATTATTCAAGAAAGGGAGTAGAGATAGCCCAGGAAATTATAGACCAATGAGTCTTACTTCAATGGTTGGTAAGTTGATGGAGAAGATCCTGAGAGGCAGGATTTATGAACATTTGGAGAGGCATAATATAATTAGGAATAGTCAGCATGGCTTTGTGAAAGGCAGGTCGTGCCTTACGAGCCTGATTGAATTTTTTGAGGATGTGACTAAACACATTGATGAAGGTAGAGCTGTAGATGTAGTGTATATGGATTTTAGCAAAGCATTTGATAAGGTATCCCATGCAAGGCTTGTTGAGAAAGTAAGGAGGCATGGGATCCAAGGGGACATTGCTTTGTGGATCCAGAACTGGCTTGCCCACAGAAGGCAAAGAGTGGTTGTAGACGGGTCATATTCTGCATGGAGGCCGGTGACCAGTGGTGTGCCTCAGGGATCTGTTCTGGGACCCCTACTCTTCGGGATTTTTAAGCCTCTATTGTGCTGTAGGTTTTCTATATTTCTATGAAACCAGAAATGTAGTCATTGTATTGTGAAACAAATAATATCCATTTGGTCTTCCAGCCCAGAGTCATCCAGATTATCGGAGCTTTTGAAAATGATTGATCTGTTGGATGAAACTGTACTGAAATGAATTGGGGAAGAGAATGAATGTTGAATGGACTAAAGGTGTTGAACCTATTGATTGGGTTGGTGAGCAACTGGTATGCAAAAATAAACTGGTGGAACTCAGCAGGTCGGGCAGCATCTGTGGGGGGGTGGGGGGGAATCAACGTATAATGTTTTGGGCCGAGACCCTCTTGGCCTGGACTAGTGAAGGACCAGATGAAGGGTTCGGACTTGAACCGTTGACTATCTCTTCCTACCCGACCCCCTGAGTTCCTTCAGCAGATCAGGGCTTCAGTCCAGCTCAGTGACCTGCAGTCTCTAAGCGACTGAGATGGAGTGAAGCCCTGAGTGGGAGGCATGGAGGGTGTCTGATGTGTTCTACTCTCTGGACAGATATGGCGAATTGAGGAGAGAGAGCTGGTTCCCGTGGATCCCAAGACCTCCGGACAATTCTACGGTGGAGACTGCTACTTGGTGCTCTACACCTACATGAGGAACAACAAGCCTGCGTATATCCTCTACATGTGGCAGGTGGGAAAACGCATCCATTTCATTGGCCACGGAATGAGGCGATGCCAGCATTGATAGCCCATCCCGAATTACCCCTGAACTGTGGAGGCAGGCAGGCATTGGAACTGGTTTATTATTGTAAATGACTGACTGGCACTGTGCTGACTGTGGATATTGCTTCCCAGCTGTCTACATGATATGCAAGGTAGAGCAGTACGAAATGGAGGGCAAGCTGTTACCCATGTGGCAGGCTCCCCCTCCACACAGCTGATGAATCCAAAGGAATGGCAGAGGTGAGTGTAGATCAGTAGCAGCGGCGTTGCAGGAACTGCCAGTCAGCATTGAACTCACGAGCTCAACGTAGGACTCCAGCCCCAGAGTCGTCCTTCTGGGTGGGCTGCCAACCATGGCTGATGGGCGCATCTGTCCGAAGTGACTGGCGTTAAGGCACCAGTGACCCACCCTCACCCCTTCTCCTGTCAGTAGGAACTGTTCTGAGCCGCTGAGCTGCACACAAAGGCCAGGAGCTGGGCTTGGCTGTCAGAGGCTACTTGAGACCCATGCTGTTGGGAGCATTTAATAGGTAGTGGGAGCTTGTCCCCATTACCCTCCTTCCCAACTATACCAACCTTAATGGAACCATTGTTATAAATTACACAATAATATTACTAAGATACAGTGAAGGGTGCTTTGCATACTGAACAAATCATTACACAGTGCATTGAGGTAGGACAAGATGAAACAATAATTGAGAATAACGTGAAAGTGCAGAGTGGGTAAATAATATTTATTTCTATGTGGTATGGTAGCACTGTGATTAGCAAACTGATTCCTGCCGTTGTCTGCAAGGAGATTGTACGTTCTCCCTGTGACCGTCTGGGTGCTCCAGTTTGCTCTGAAATGATAACGCCAAGGAATTTAAAGTTACTGACCAGCTACGCTTCCATTCTCCTGATGAGGACTTCAGCTCTTTGGCTTTGCTGGCGTGGAGTGAGAGCTTGACGTGGCAATCTCCCTCCTGTACGCGGCTTCAACTGGATTCAGCAACGACAGTGGTGATGTCAGCAAATTGACCGCGCCATTGGAGCAGTGCTCAGCCTCAGTGGTGTGTATGAGTAGAGCAGGGGGCCAAGCACGCACCTGATCTGATGGAGATTGTGGAGGAGACGTGCGGGGCAAGGTTTTTTCACACAGAGAGAGGTGGGGGAGGCAGAGATAGTAGATCTGTTTAAAGGACTGTTAGACAGACGTGTGAATATTTCTGGAATGATGTGAAGGGAGGTGCAAGCTGGGCTGACGCTGTCTGTCTTTGCCCGCTCAGGGTCTGCACGCATCGCCCGATGAGATCGCCGCCTCAGCCTACCAGGCGGTGAACCTTGACAACCAGTACAACGGGGAGCCGGTGCAGGTTCGGGTGGTGATGGGCCACGAGCCCCGCCACTTCCAGGCCATCTTCAAGGGCAAGCTCATCATCTTCCAGGTGAGTCGCTGCCGTTCCATCAACTGGCCCCTGAGCCCCACTCCCTGACCTCACTCCTGGCACCCCACCCTACCCCCAATCACCCCTTCCCCAGGCCTGAGTGGGCATTTTAAAAGTGAGGGGAGGGTATTGCTCACCCTCAGCCTCCTCTGGTCCCACCTTGAACTATGTCCCTCTGGAGTGACAGCCGGCAGACCCTCACACTCTATGAGGTGGGGGTACACTCCAGTTTGTGGTCAGGGTGCTGCGGTGTGGGGGGGGGGGGAATAGATGCCATTGTGGTGAATGTTGAGGAGGTGAGGATGGGTGTGGGTGGGCCAGGGTGTTGAGGGGGGTGGTAATTTTATCGAGCAGGGAGGAGGTATGTGGTGAGAGATAGGGGGGAGCTTGGAGCTTGCAGGCAGGGATCTGGGGGCAGGAAAAGGGGAGAGAGTGTGGGGGGAGCAGAGACAGGATGGGGACAGTGGTGCAGACAGGGAGGATAGGGGAGGGATGGGACGGAGAGGGTGGGAGGGTTGTTGGGAGGGGATTGAGGGGAGAGGTGGAGAAGCTGGGGAGAGGAGGTTGTAGACGGGCTGGGTGATGTTGGGGAAGGGTAGGACGGGCTGAGTACAGGCCTGGTGGGACGGGTTGAGTACAGGCCTGGTGGGACGGGCTGAGTACAGGCCTGGTGGGTCGGGCTGAGTACAGGCCTGGGAGGACGGGCTGAGTACAGGCCTGGTGGGACGGGCTGAGTACAGGCCTGGTGGGTCGGGCTGAATACAGGCCTGGTGGGTCGGGCTGAGTACAGGCCTGGTGGGACGGGCTGAGTACAGGCCTGGTGGGTCGGGCTGAGTACAGGCCTGGTGGGATGGGCTGAGTACAGGCCTGGTGGGTCGGGCTGAGTACAGGCCTGGTAGGACGGGCTGAGTACAGGCCTGGTAGGACGGGCTGAGTACAGGCCTGGTGAGATGGGCTGAGTACAGGCCTGGTAGGACGGGCTGAGTCTCCACTCTGTCTGCACCCCACCCTAACAGTGAGCTGTCCTGTTGCGCACCACACAGGGTGGGACGGGCCGTGGCGGGAAGACCGAAGATGGGCCCGTCAGGCTGTTCCAGGTGCGGGGCACCACGGAACTGAATACCAAGGCCACCGAGGTGCCTGTCCGCGCCTCCTCCCTCAACTCTAACGACATCTTTGTGCTCAAGACAGAACAGACCACTTACTTGTGGTGCGGCAAGGTGAGTTCACCTGGGCAAGCCGGCGGGTGGGGGTCAACTCCCGAGCAGGGGAACCGAGAGGGCCTGTCTTGTGGAGTTGGGACTGAAGATCAGGGCGGGCCTCCTCAACAGCCCGGCCACCTCCTCCTTCCCATGAGCTGGCACAACCCCATGAAGTTAGATTAGATTTGCTCTATTTGTCAAAGATCAAGGATCAGTCTTATTCACGTGACACACACAACGTGGGGCGCCATGGTAGCACAGAGGTTCACGTGACCCTATTATTGCTGGGGGTGTCAGAGTTCAGAGTTCAATTCTGGCGCCATCTGTACGTTCTCCCCGTGCTGGGGGTTTCCTCCGGATGCTCTGGTTTCCTCCCCCTTTCTGAGGACGTAGCGCTCCGCAGGTTAATCGGTCATTGTAAACAGCCCTGTGATTAGGCTGGGATTAAATAGGTGGGCTGCTGGGTGGGGCAGCTCGTTGGGCCGGAAAGGTGCAAACGCTGAAGGAGCTTGGCGGCAGCATCCTTGAAAAGGAATAAAGAGTCGATGTTTCCGGCTGAGATCCTTAATCGGGACTGTCCCAATGAAGGATCTCAGCCCAACACGGCAGCTCTTTATTCCCCTCCATAGACGTTGCCTCACCTGTTGAGTAAAGCCCATAAGACAATAAGATATTGGACCCGAATTAGGCCATTTGGCCCATCGAGTATATGCCAGTATTTCATCATGGCTGATCCATTTTCCCTCTCAACCTCAATCACCTGCCTTCTCTCCATATCCCTTTATACCCTGACTAATCAAGAATCTATCAACCTCTGCCTGTGGCAACAAATTCCACAGATTCACCACTCTCTAGCTAAAGAAATTCCTCCTCATCTCCATTCTAAAAGGACACCCCTCTATTCTGAGGCAGTGTCCTCTGGTCTCAGACTCCCCCACCATAGGAAACATCCTCTCCACATCCACTCTATCGAAGTTGTAGAAAATTCGATAGGTTTCAATGAGGTCATCCCTCTTTCCCCTGAATTCCAGTGAATACAGGCCCAAAGTCATCAAACGCTCTTCATATGACATCATTCAATCCTGGAATCATTTTCGTGAGCCTCCTTTGATGTCAGCTCATCCTTTCATAAAGGGTCATAAATTGACCCTCATAAAGGGTCCAAAATTGCTCACAATGCTACAAGTGAGACCTCACCAATGCTTTATAAAGCCTGCTCTTATACTCTAGTCCTCTTGAAATGAATGCTAACATCGTACAAGGATTTCCAAGTCTATTTGCACCTCAGTTTTTTGAAGTTTCTCTCCATTTAGAAAATAGTCATCCCTTTCATTTCCTCTACCAAAGTGCATGACCATACACTGCTTGACACTCTATTCCATCGGCCACATTTGCCCATTTTCCTAATCTGTCCAAATCCTTCTGTAGCCTCTCTACTTCCTCAAAGCTACCTGCCCTTCCACCTACCTTCGTATCATCCACAAACTTGGCCACACAGCTATCAACTCCATCGTCCAAGTCATTGACATACAATGTAAAAAGAACCAGTCCCTGTGGAACACCACTAGCCACAGGCAGCCAACCAGGAAAGGCTCCCTTTATTCCCACTCTTCGCCTCCTGCCAATCAGCCACTGCTCTATCCATGCCAGTATCTTTCTTGTAATACCATGGGCTCTTAATTTGTTAAGCAGCCTCACGTGTGGCACCATGTCAAATGCTTTCTGAAAATGCAAGTACACAACATCAACTGATTCTCATTTGTCTATCCCGCTTGTTACTTCTTCAAAGAATTCCAACAGATTCATCAGGCAAGAATTTCCCTTGAGGAAGCCATGCTGACTTTGCCTGTTTTATCATGTGCCTCCAAGTAATCTGAAACCACATCGTTAACAATCGACTCTAACATCTTCCTGACCACTGAGGTCAGACTAACTGGCCTGTAATTTTGTTTCTTCTGCCCCTCTCCCTTCTGGAAGAGTGGTATGGCATTTGCAATTTCCCATTCCTCCTCAACTGTACCAGAATCAATTGATTGTTGAACGATCATTACTAATACTTCCACAATCTCCAGCCACCTCTTTCAGAACCCTGGGGTGTACACCGTCCGGTCCAGATGACTTACCGACCTTCAGAACTTTCATCTTCCCAAGAACCTTCTTTCTAGTAATGGGAACTTCCTACACTTCATGCCCTGACACTTTCGAACTTCCAGCATGCTGTTAGTATCTTCCACAGGGAAGACTGATACTAAATACTTATTCAGTTTGCCCCCTATTTCCTTGTCCCCATTATGACCTCTCCAGCATTGTTTTCCAGCTGTTTGATATGCTCTCTTTTACACTTTATGTATCTGAAGAAACTTCTGGTATCCTCTTTAATGCTATTGGCTAGCTTGTATTCCATCTTTACTTTCTTAATGACTTCTTTAGTTGCCTTCTGTTGGTTTTTGAAAGATTCTCAATCCTCTAACTTACCATTAATTTTGTTCCATTGTATGCCCTCTCATTGGCTCTTATGTTGACTTTGACTTCCCTTGTTAGACATGGTTGTGTCATCTTTCCTTTAGCATACTTCGTCCTCTTTGGGATGTATATATCCTGTGCCTTCCACATTGCTTCCAGACGCTCCAGCCATTGCTGCTCTGCCATCATCCCTGCCAGTGTTCCCTTCCAGTCAATTCTGGCCAATCCGCTCTCATGCCTCTGTGATTCTATTCACCCCACTATAATACTGATACATCTGATTTCAGCTTCTCCTTCTCAATTCAAATCACATTTTGGACACTTGGCCCTAAGGGTTCCTTTACCTTAAGCTCTCTAATCAATTCTGGTTCATTGCACAACACCCAATCCACAATAGTTGACCCCCTTGTGCGCTCAACCACTTGCTGCTCTAAGAAGCCATCTCATATGCATTGTAGAATTTTCCCCTCTTGGGAACCTGGACAAGCCTGATTTTCCCATGGCCCTTTTGGTATGAATTTTCCATCTCCCGTTGTAATTTAAAGACACTGTTTGGGGGTCTGTCTATAACCCATAAAGGTCTGTTTACCCTTGCGGTTCTTTAGTTCTACCCACAATGATTGAACACCTTCCCAGCTTCTGTCACCTCTTTCTAATGATTTGATTTCATTTTTTTATCAACAGAGCAACGCTGCCCTCTTTTCCTTACTGCCTGTCCTTTCAATACAACGTGAATCCTTGGACATTAAGCTTCCAGCTATAATCTTCTTTCAGCCATGATTCAGTAATGCCTGCAACACCATACCTGCCGATATATAATTGTGCTACATGACCATTGACCTTAAATACAACACCTTCAGACCTGCATTCACCCTTTTCAATTTTGTCCACCTTTTACTAACACGAGAGGACACAGGTTTAAGGTGCTGGGGAGCAGGTACAGAGGAGATGTCAGGGGTAAGTTTTTTACGGAGAGAGTGGTGAGTGCGTGGAATGGGCTGCCGGCAACGGTGGTGGAGGCGGATACGATAGGGTCTTTTAAGAGACTCCTGGACAGGTACACGGAGCTTAGGAAAATAGAGGGCTATGGGTAACCCTGGGTAATTTCTAAGGTAAGGACATGTTTGGCACAGCTTTGTGGGTCAAAGGGCCTGTATTGCGCTGTAGGTTTTCTATGTTTCTATTTCTATATTTTACAATGCAACTCATCCTGTCGACTGCAATTTTGCCCTATTATTAGCTCTCCTTGCTAGCTAGCAGTCTCACTACACACTGCCTTTACTTGTAAACCAATTACTTTATCCTTAGCACGATCACTGTAGTTTCTATCCCCTGCCAAATTAGTTCAAACCCACCGGAACAACTCTACCTGACCTGCCCGCAAGGATATTGGACACCCTCTTGTTCAGGTGTAACATGTTCCTTTTGTTTAGGTCATACCTTCCCCAGAAGAGATCCCAATGATCTATAAGTCTAAATCCCTGCCCCCTGCACCAGTTCCTCAGCCACACATTCACCTGACACATCATCCTATTCTTACCCTCACTGGCAAGTGGCACAGGCAGCAGTCTACCTTGGAGATACAGTTTTTCAGCTTTCTACCTAGCTCCCTAAAATCTCTCTTCTGGACCTCCTCACCTTGTCTACTTATGTCATTGGTACTAATATGTACCAAAGTCTTGGTACATATTGGCACCAAACTTTGCCTAGTTCCTCCAATGTTTTGTGTGTGTAACTATGGATTTCCAGAATCTGCAGCGCCTCTTGTGTTTATAACCTGATTCACCAGATTCCTTTAAATTGTGAGGAATTTGCTGTGGTGGTCAGGGCACAACATGCAACAAAAAAACCCCAACATTCAACAATTATAAAGAATAAGAATTTCTATAAAAATAAAGATAGAGGTTAAAGTACAGATATGGAATAAAGTGTAAATACCAGCATGTAGCGTGTAGGCCTCTGTTAGTCTCGATAGACCATGGATTTGCACCTTGGAAAGTTTCCAGTCCTGGGCAGGGTTTTTTTTTAATGGAAGACCAGCAAGTCTCCCCTCTCCACGCCACCGATGTTGTCCAAGGGAAGGGCACTAGGACCCAAGCAGCTTGGCACCGGTGTCGTCGCAGAGCAATGTGCTGTTAAGTGCTTTGCTCAAGGACACAACACGCTGCCTCAGCTGAGGCTCGAACTAGCGACCTTCAGATCACTAGACGAACGCCTTAACCACTTGGCCACACGCCAACACTCCAGCATGTATTAACAATGTAAACAGCATAGTAAAATGATTGGAAGTGTTCACAGTGCAGCAACTGGGTTAATAGACAGAGGGGGTGGGGTGGCTAACTAGTATGGTTGATCAGATTAACTGCCTGCAGGAGGTGCTTTTAAGATGGCGTGAAGTTTTCCTTTTAATAGCCCTGTAGCACTTTCCAGAAGGGAGCTTCTGTCAAATATATATCGAAACATACGGTGAAATGCGGCGCTTTGCATCAAAGACCAACACAGTCCGAGGATGTGCTGGGGTCGGCCTGCAAGTGTAGCCACTCACTGGCCCCGACAACCTGTCTTCGGAATGCGGGAGGTCACACGGTCATGGGGAGAACGTACTAACTCCTTACAGACAGTGGGGGACAGGACTTTTGCACAGTGCCGTAATTACATCCAGGTTGTACTAAAGGGGAAGAGAATTCAGGGTATTGTGTTCCAGGTACAGAGAAAGTACAGTGTAGGCAGAGAAATAAATAAAAGCATAAGACTTAGGAGCAGAACCAGGCCATTCAGCCCATCGAGTCTGCTCTGCCATTCCATCATGGCTGATCCCAGATCCCACTCAACCCCATATACTGCAAGGGAGTAACGAGGTAGACAGGAGGGGTTAGCACAGTGGTGTAGCAGTTGGTACAACTTTTTACAGCAGTCAGCTGTCAGATCAGGGTTCAATTCCCTGTCCGTATGTTCTCTCTGGTTCCCCGGTTTCCTCTCTCATATACGGGTTAGGGTTAGTGAGTCGAGAACATGCTATGTTGGTACTAGAGGCGTGGTGACACTTGCAGACTGACCCCAGCACACTTTGACACACATTTCACTCTATATTTTGATGTACGTACAACAAACAAAGCTGATCTTTAGACTGCGAGAACAAAGTTGATATTTTAGTGTATTTGAGGCAGCAGGGAAGAGCTGTCCTTGAGCCTTGTGAATCGTGTTTTCAGCGTTTTGCATCTTCTGTCAGACAATGTTCTGAGACACAGGCAGCAGATCGTTCACAGAGGAGATCTGGGGGCTTTGCGCCCCTTTTCATGGGCTGGGTCTTCCCTTTTCTGCAGGGATGCAGTGGTGATGAGCGAGAGATGGCGAAGTCCGTGGCCAACACCCTGTCCAAGCGGGAGAAGCAGACGGTTCTGGAGGGACAGGAGCCGACAGATTTCTGGGCCATGCTGGGCGGGAAAGCACCATATGCCAGTGACAAACAGTAAGGTTGGAGTGTGGGCAATCAATGTTCATCCTCTGCAGCATTAGACCCCAGTGTACCTCTCTCTCTCTCACACACACACACACACTCACCACACACACTATATATATATCTCTCTCCCTCTCCCCCTCTCTCTCCCTCCCTCCCTCTCTCTCACACACACACACACTCACTCACTCATATACTCACACGCACAGTCACACACACACGCACAGACACACTCACCACACACAGACACACTCACCACACACACACATTCACTCACACTCACACTCACTCTCACTCACACACACACATTCACTCACTCACACACACACAGACACACACACTCACTCACACACTCACTCATACACTCACCACACACACACTCACTCACCACACACACACTCACTCACCACACACACACACACACACATTCACTCACTCACACACACACATTCACTCACTCACTCACTCACTCACCACACACACACTCACCACACACACACACACTCACCACACACAGACACACTCACTCACCACACACACACACACTCACTCACTCACCACACACACACACTCACTCACCACACACAGACACACTCACCACACACACACACATTCACTCACTCACACTCACTCACTCACACACACACACACTGGAAATATAAGAGGATTGAGGGTAATGGGGAGAAAATGAATCAGTCATAATCAAATGGTGGAGCGGAACTGATGGGCCAAATAGCCTAATTATGCTCCTATATCTTATGGTCTTATGGTCCCTCTCTCTCAAACATCCTCCCCCTCTCCCCTTCCTCCCCCTCCCACATCTACCTCTCTCTCTCACCCCGTCTCTCTTTCCCCCTTCCCCACACTTCCTCCTCCTCCCCTTCCCTTTCTCTGTCCCCTCCCCATCTCCCTCCCCCTTCTTTCTCCCTTCTCTCTTTCTCAAACCTCTTTCTCCTCTTTTCTCTCCCCCTCTCCCTCCCTCTTGTCCCCTCTCTCTCCCCAATTCTCTCCTACTCCCCCTCTCTGGTATCCTGTTGGTAACCCGTTGATTCTGTGATCTCCAGGTTTCAGGAGGAGGACATTGAATATGATCCACGGCTCTTCGAATGCTCGAATCAGACAGGAAGATTCATCATGACGGAGATTTACGACTTCACCCAGGAAGACCTGGATGAAGATGATGTCATGTTGCTGGACACATGGGAAGAGGTGAGAACATCGCTGATCCAGAGCAGACCCTCTGCCGATTAGACCACCCTGTGGTGAGGCCTCAGATGATTGGCTCATCCGGAACAGGACATCAGCCAATTAGTCTTCCCTGTGCAGGGTCTCAGATGATTGGCTACCCTGAGCAGATCCTAAGCCAATTGGGGCTTCAGGTGATGGCCTTGTCCTGAACAGGAACAGAGCTGATTGGCTTCCCCTGAACAGTACTGCAGTTGACTGGTCTGCTCTCAGCTGATTGGTTTACCCTATGCAGAACCTCTGCTAGTTGGTTGTCACGTACAGGGTCTCTACTCATTGGCCTACCTTGTACAGAGCTTCTGCTAATTGGCAGTGCCCAGTGTACTGCCTCCAATTCCGGACCCTCTGATGTGCTCCGAGAGAGG
This sequence comes from Hemitrygon akajei, assembly GCF_048418815.1. Classification (NCBI taxonomy): domain Eukaryota; kingdom Metazoa; phylum Chordata; class Chondrichthyes; order Myliobatiformes; family Dasyatidae; genus Hemitrygon; species Hemitrygon akajei. Next base: position 169,839,550 of record NC_133131.1, on the reverse strand, counting down.
AGACCACCCAGCCCATCCACCTGGTCTGGCTCTAATAGAGTCATTGAGTCATACCAGGCTCTTCAGCCCATCTGATCCAAGATGCCCATCAGCCTAGCCCTATTTGCTTGTGTTTGTCCCACGTCTCTGTAGACCTTCCTTTCTGGTCGCCACTTTATTGGAAGGATGAGGAGTCTTTGGAGAGATTTACCGGCCAAAGGGAAGCTGCTATGAAGAGATATCGGATGAACTTGAATTGTTTTCTCCAGAGGGAAAATACGATAGAACTTTATAAAGTGATGAGAAGCATGGATAGAATAGACAGTTGGTATGTTGGGGTGCCACGGTACCGTAGCGGTTGGCGCGATGCTGTTATTGCTCTGAGCGTCAGAGTTCTGTAAGGTGTCTGTACGTCCTTCCCATGGGACGTGTGCATTTTCTCCGGGTGCGCCGGTTTCCTACCACAGTTTAAAGGTGTGAATTGGTTGTTGTAAGTTGTCCTGCTGGGTGGGGGTGGAGATACGTCTCCACCAAAGGAGGTTTGAAGGTGCTTCTTCCCTCTGTTAGCCTGCCGGCCGTTTCTGCAGCTCCAAGCCTGAATGCTGAGCAAAACAGTTTGGAATTGCCTTCCTGCTTATTCCTGGACAACGACCAGTGACAAATATGGAAACGTCCACGTGAGGGCAAATCAGAAACTGTGGCTTACTGCAGAGGCCCGTGCACGCTTGAAGGATCACGATGAGGACTTTAGATCAGGAGACGTGGCAGCTCTCAGGGAAGCAAGAACTGTGCCATCAAGAAGGCAAAATAGGAGGATTCTCAGGCTACAGACACACTAGACCGGATAACTTTGAAAACGCTGGTTTCGAGTAAAAACAATAGGCGTCCACATTATGCGTTTTTGAAAATATCTCTATCCATACTGAAATGGAGATTTCGGCGAATCTCCTCCTCCTGCGCATGCTCAGGACGCACCTATCGAAAACAAGCGACATGTTTAGTGTCGAATCTCGCCGTAAAAGTGCGCGTTTGTGTAGTTACAGACTAGAAAAACTTAAAACGATGGACAGCTGTTGGCTCTTGCGCAGAAGGATTTAAAACTAAAAGATACCAAATACTGGAGCGTACGGAGGCAATCGGCAGGGAGTTCACGGACAGATTGACCTGGCTGACAACGAACATTGAAAAACTGACTAACTCTGTTCCATTAATAAAGCACCTTGTTAAATGTATAAAACATGTCTGCATCAGTGTTATCTTGTATTTCCATACAATGTTACATTAGGCTGTTACACATCTATTGTCAGAGAAGTATTTGCATAAATAGGTAAACCACCTTCATACGAGCAACAACAGAAAACAGGGAAAAGTGAGTATACTTATTTATTCAGTAAGTTATGGGTCAAAGTATTTCATAAGTACATTTCTAACTCTTCTGGCTTCAGTCTCGTTGCTGTCTGTTCTGAAATTGTTAGGTTGCGTTCAAGAAAACAATGAAATGGTGTGCTGCCGTCTGATAGCGTTTTCAGATTTCTCCGGTTACCCTGTCCACACTGATCTGCCCAAGCAGCGTTTGCAAAAATATCCACCTTGGAAGGCGTTTCTGAAAAGCTGCAGTTTCGGGGGATGAAAACGCCGTTTTAATGTGGACGGAGCGTAAAAACGAAGAGGAAAAGCTTGGGTTACGGATTTATCCGACGTAGTGTGGATGTAGCCTCAGAGAATTTACAGCCACTTCTCTGATACCAGGGACCCGAGGCACATGTGGCAGGGAATTCAGAGGATTACGGACCACCTGCGTGTCAGTGACCAGGATGATTTACTCCCTGAGAGGCTGGATGTCTCCTACACCCAGTTTGATGCGCAGAACACAGAATGGGTGAGGAAGGCGCCCCCAGGGGAGCGGACACTCCATCTGGTTGAAGCTGAGGTGAGGAAGACCCTCGCAAAGCTGTGCGTCCCCAGGTCGGGCTCTGAAAGACTGCGCAGCCCAGCTGACGCTGACAGCCTTGAAACAAAGAAACGTCATGGAAAGCACTCAGAGAAAACATCAAGAACAAATTGTGCAAATGGCAAAAAATGAACAAATAACCCACTGAATTTCAAACGTCAAACTGCGGAGTCCTGGAAGCAGTCTAGAAGCACTCAGTTCAGTTCTTTTCAGTGTGTACTGTTCACTGACGGCAGACTGCACAGCCTGTTCCCTCTCTAAGAGATATATTCCACTGTAAGATTATCTCTTGTTGGATGTTAATCCAAAGTTCTTTTAGAAGTCAGGAAAGAAGCACAAAACTTGTTGCTTCACAATCATTTCATTAAATGTTGGTAGAACAAAGAGAAATTGAAATGAACGATGATAGAGATCTGCTAAGCAGAGACAGACTCAAAAGGCTGGTTATTGTTTTTCATAGATAAGGAGAACTCCATTCAAATTTACAGATAAGAGTTAGCCAATTAGAAAGCCACTATCAAATAAGGTAGTACAATGAAGCTGCCGGAACTTCCCAGAATTATACTTTATATAACCTCTAGGAGCGTATTAAATGGCACGGTAGTGTAGTGGTTGGCACAACGCTTTACAGTAGCAGTGACCCGGGTTCAATTCTCACTGCTGTCTATAAGGAGTTTGTACGTTCTCCCTACGAACTGCGTAGGTTTTCTCTGGGTGCTTTGGTTTGCTTCCCACAGTCCAAAGACACATCGATCGGTCAGTTAATAGGTCGTTGTAAATTGTCCTGTGACTAGGCTAGCTTTAAATTGGTAGATTGCTGTCCAGTGCAGCTCGAAGAGCCTGTACTGCTCTGTATCTCAATCAATCAATCAATCAATCAATCAATTAACTTGCATATACAAACCCCATTTCCAAAATAGTTGGGATATTTTCCAAAATGCAATAAAAACAAAACTCTGTGATATGTTAATTCACGTGAACCTTTATTTAACTGACAAAAGTACAAAGAAAAGATTTTCAATAGTTTTACTGACCAACTTAATTGTATTTTGTAAATATACACAAATTTAGAATTTGATGGCTGCAACACACTCAACAAAAGTTGGGAGAGAGGCATGTTTACCATTGTGTTACATCACCTTTCCTTTTAATAATACTTTTTAATCGTTTTGGAACTGAGGATACTAATTGTAGTAGATTTGCAATTGGAAATTTTGTCCATTCTTGCTTGATATAAGACTTTCAGCTGCCCAACAGTCCGTGGTCTCCGTTGTCTGATTCTCCTCTTCATGATGCGCCATACATTTTCAATAGGAGATAGATCTGGACTGGCAGCAGGCCAGACAAGCACACGCACTCTGTGTCTACAAAGCCACGCTGTTGTAGCCCGTGCAGAATGTGGTTTGGCATTGTCCTGCTGAAATAAGCATGGACGTCCTGGGAAGAGACATCGCCTTGATAGCAAGATATGTCTCTCTAAAATCCTAATACACACCTCAGAGTCAATGGTACATTCACAAACATGCAACTCACCCATGCCGTGGGCACTGATGCACTCCCATACCATCACAGATGCTGGCTTTTGCACCTTTCGCTGATAACAATCAGGATGGTCGTTTTCATCTTTGGCATGGAGAACTCAACACCCGTTTTTTCCGAAAACTAGCTGAAATGTGGACTCATCTGACCACAGCACACGGTTCCACAGTCTTTCGGTCCATCTGAGATGAGCTCGGGCCCAGAGAACTCGCCGGCGTTTCTGCATAGAGTTGACGTATGGCTTCCTCCTTGCGTAATACAGTTTCAAGTTGCATTTCTGGATGCAGTGACGGACTGTGTTAAGTGACAATGGTTTTCCGAAGTACTCCCGAGCCCAGGTGGCTATAATTGTCACAGTAACATGACCGTTTCTTAGGCAGTGCCGCCTGAGGGCTTGAAGATCACGCGCATTCAACAGTGGTTTCCGACCTTGCCCTTGACGCACTGAGAATTCTCTGAATCTTTTCACAATATTATGTACTGTAGATGTTGAAAGACCTAAATTCTCTGCAATCTTGCATTGAGAAATATTCCTTTTGAACTGACTAACAATTCTCTCATGAATTTTGGCACGAAGGGGTGAGCCACGACCCATCCTTGCTTGCAAAGACTGAGCCTTTGATGGACGCTACTTTTATACCCAGTCATGATACCTCACCTGCTACCAATTAGCCTGCTTAATGTGGAGTCTTCCAAACCGGTTTTACTTGAATATTCTGTGCACATTTCAATCTTATTTTAACTCTGTCCCAACTTTTGTTGAGTGTGTTACAGCCATCAAATTCTAAATTTGTGTATATTTACAAAATACAATTAAGTTGGTCAGTAAAACTATTGAAAAACTTTTCTTTGTACTTTCATCAGTTAAATAAAGGTTCACGTGAATTAACATATCACAGATTTTTGTTTTTATTGCATTTTGGAAAATATCCCAACTTTTCTGGAAATGGGGTTTGTACATACTGTTAGCACTAGGAAGCATACTAAGCAATTACTCGTATAAAGTGATTACGTACATTACTGCCCAAAAGTCTTAGGCACATATATAGAGCTAGGGTGTCTAAGACTTTTGCACAGTACTGTAGTAATTTTATGTATTGTACTGTACTGTGCCTGCTGCAAAAAAACAAATTTCATGATATCTGTGAGTGATGATAAACCTGATTCTGATCTGGGTCTCTATTGTGGACTGAGAGTGCGAAGGGGGCAGGGAGAGGGCAATCATGGTTGGGAAAAGGGGAAGGGAGAGGGGAGGGAGCGGGAAGCACCAGAGAGACATTCTGTA